>NW_027506938.1:604484-632589 GCF_052324685.1 Brachyhypopomus gauderio | reverse complement strand
TTAGACAAGAGTGTTGCTTTCCTACGCCTTCGGGTTGGGGAATGGGCTCTGTTGTTTGTCCTTATGCACCAAATGGCAGTTCCAACCTTCTTGGAGTCCTTGGAGGGGATACTAGAAGGTGCCCATTCTGGGCATTCTGGGGTGACTTCAATGCTTATGTGGGCAGCGACAGTAAGACCTGGAAGGACGTGATTGGGAGGAATTGCCTTTCCGATCTGAACCCGAATGGTGTTTTGTTATTGGACTTCTGTGCTCGTCAGAGTCTGTCCATAACAAACACCATGTTCAAGCACAGAAGTGTCTATAAGTGCATGGCAGAGGAACCTGTCAGAAAGGTCTTTAACTCCCACTTCCAGCAGAGCTTTGACCGCATCCCAAGGGAGGCCAGAGACATTGAGTCTGAATGGGCCTTGTTTCACGCCTCTGTTGTCTATGCGGTGGACCAGAGCTGTGGCCGCAAGGTTGTCGGTGCCTGTCATGGCGGCAATCGCCAAACCCAATGTATTCTGAAGAAAGAGTCCTATCAGGCCTGGTTGACTCGTGGGACTCCGGAGGCGGCAGATGGGTACAGGAGGCAAAAACTCGGGTGTGGGAAGAGTTTGGTGAGACCATGGAAAGTGACTTTCGATTGGCGATTCTGGAAAACCGTCAGGCAACTCAGGAGGAGAAAGCGGTTCCCGACCAACAGTGTATACAGTGGGGCTGGGGATCTGCTGACCTCAACTGGGGATGTCATTAGGTGGTGGACGGAATACTTTGAGGATCTTCTCAATGCCATCATCACGTCTTCCATGGAGGAAGCAGAGCTCGGGGACTTGGACGGGAGTTTGCCCATCACTCAGGCTGAGGTGACCAGGGTAGTTGTGAAACTCCTTGGTGGCAAGGCTCCAGGGGGACCGGAGATTGTGCTCCAACTATCGGGGGATCACACTCCTCAGCCTCCCTGGTAAGGTCTATGTAGTGGTACTGGAGAAGAGAGTCCAGTCGATAGTCGAGTTTCAATTACAAGAGGAACAATGTTGGTTCCGTCCTGGTCATGGAACACTGGACCAGCTTTTCACCCTTGCGAGGGTCCTAGAGGGTGCATGGGAGTTTGCTCAACCAGTCCACATGTGTTTTGTGGATTTGGAGAAGGCATTCGACCGTGTCCTTCGGGATTCCTCTTGGAGGTGCTCCCGGAGTATGGACTACGAGGCCTGCTGCCACAGGCTATCCAGTCCCTGTACAAACAGAGCAGGAGCTTGGTTTGCATGGCCGGAAGTAAGTCAGACTGGTTCCCGGTGGGAGTTGGACTCAGCCAGGGCTGCCCTTTGTCACCGATTCTGTTCATAACTTTTATAGACAGAAATTCTCTGCGTAGCCAAGTGGTGGAGGGGGTTCGGTTTGGTGGCCTCAGGATTCCGCGTCTCCCATTTGTGGATGATGTGGTCCTGTTGGCATCATTGGGCCAGGACCTACGGCTCTCGCTGGATCAGATTGCAACCGAGTGCGAGGCAGTCGGGGTGAGAATCAGCACCTCTAAAACTTGGACCATGGTACTCAGTCGGACAAGGGTGGAGTGACCTCTCTGGGTCGGGAATGAGTCCTTGCCTCGAGTGGAGGAGTTCAAGTATCTCAGGTTCTTTTTCACGAGTGATGGAAGGATGGGTCGAGAGATTGACAGGCGGATCGGTGCTGCGGCTGCAGTATTGCAGACGCTGTACTGGACCGTTGTGGTGAAGAGGGAGCTGAGCCAAAAGGCAAAGCTCTCAATTTACTGGTCAATCTACATTCCGACATTGAAATTGTCAATGAAGTTTACCTTCTGATGTGCATAGGCTGTAGCGAACCAGCTGTTTAGAGCCAGCAGTCTGGTAATGTGACCACTGCCTCGACGTGCAGTTGGTATTGGTCCAGAAATGAAAACTTCATACTGGGAAAACTCCAGAATGTCGAGCAGATGGTTAAAATCTTGTTGTTTGTAAACATCACTAGAGACAACATGTAAACATATTATAATTAATCAAATAGACACAATTTCAATCTTCAAAACAACAAGCACACAAGTACTGCAGGGGTGTGTGGTGAACACACAACATCACCATCACTTCCCTCTTATCAACCTACTGCAGCATTTCACTCAGAGTAAAGGGCCTGCAGTCTGTAGACGTGACCTCATCACATAAACACATGAAGAACATGATGATTCATTCTGTTCTCTCTCCTCAGACCCTGTTACTCTGGACCCCAACACTGCACATCCACGCCTCCACCTGTCTGATGATCTCACTACTGTAGAACAGAGACCATACAAATTACTGCTTCCTGATAATCCAGAGAGATTTAATCAGCATGTGTGTGTCCTGGGCTCTGAGGGCTTTAACTCAGGGACACACTGCTGGGATGTTGATGTTGGAGACAGTGAAATATGGGAACTGGGTGTAATTGGAGAGTCTGAATGGAGAAAGGGAAAGTCTTACTGGAATTCAGTGTGGGGTCTATGCTACATTATGAGCACTGATAAATACTGGACACAGTGGCCAGGACAGAAATATTACCCCCTCCAACCTTCTGAGAAAGTGCAGAGGGTCAGAGTTCAGCTGGACTGGGACAGGGGGAAAGTAACATTCACTGATCTTCTAACCAGTTCACACCTGTGCACTGTAACACACACTTTTACTCACACTGTTTTCCCATTATTCTATAATGAAAGTTCCTCTTCTATGAGGATCTTACCAGCAAAGATATCAGTAACAGTGGAACAGCAAAATTAATGTTGCCTTGGATTCATTTAATCTTCAAACATATTTTAATGAAAATGTTATATATATATATATATATATATATATATATATATATATATATATATATATATATATATATACTGATATATACAGTATGACTGATTCATTTATATGAACGAAAACTGTTTTGAACTTTAGTTCTCATGTTGAACCATTAAATAATGCTGTAATGTGCAACAAAACCAAGAATTTAGATTTAATAAGACTTATGGGGTTGGTGTAATGTGTGGCAGTTTACAGTTAACCCATGATGATCTGAGGCAGTGGCGTGCACACATAGACATCAGGTGGTGCTAAAGCACCACCAACTCTGCCCTTTATCAACGAAAGTGTCCTTTTGAAACTTCGGTTTTCATTTTACTGAGGTCGGTTTGAAATGATCTTTAGAAAACCTGAGCGATTAAAAACAATGACCTGAAATGAGCCACCACCTCGCACACACCCGACCTCTCTCTTCCTTTAACACCAGATGCGCTGCAGCAGCAATTCAGTTCAGCAAAAGGAAGGAAGCGTCTTCAGCACAGCACACACGCTCACAGATAGACTTCTTCTCCCGTCCCCACCAGCCAGGTCACATACACATCAAGTAAAATCGTACCGTTTGCCCTCTAAGCCCAACGTGAAATCATTTTCTTGTGCAGTAAAATGTCTCATACAGCACCAAACTACTAAGCATTTTTAGCCGACTGGTCACCTGATAAACTAGTCGCTCTAGCCCAAATCAATGATAGATAACATGAGGATGACCACATACAATTAATTAAGGTAGAGTTTGCAAATCTATGTGTTAAGCTGAACGTTTTCTGTTGTATAGGTTTTGTTAGGCAACATAAATTAACACATTCGTTTGTGAAAGAAACAGGAAGTTCCCCATTACCTGTGGAAAAATACCCATTTGCATTCATGTAATGACAACACTCAGTAGCCTATAACTCCTTCTCGTACTTTTTGGACTTTTTACTGTCTTAATTGTAGGCCTATATTGATTTACTAATTGCAAAATATATGCAACAAGGCCTGCAGACAGTGGAGGGTAAACAGAAGTTAACTGAAGGACATGACTGTATATAGTTAATATTGGATATGAATTTTATCAGTTGGCTGTGTGACTTTTCTCCATTGAAAACTCACTTTAGAGAATGTTACAAATAAAATGTCAAATTTCATTCAACATGTGCTTGTAATTTTTATTATAATTAAGTTCTCCACGTGCGCTAAAAAGTGCCCTTCAACCCCCCCGAGCACTTGCCCCCCAAAATGTCTGTGCACGCCACTGATCTGAGGACAGTGTGATGAGTATGACCTTGCTAATACGTCAGGTTTTTTGAGGAGCCTGGAAGAATTCACGGGCCAGGAAGTGATTCAGATTGGACTTGATGGCGAACCAGGACCTCTGAGAGACAATAAGAAAAGATAACCAAGGATATATACACGTACCTCTTGCACCTACAACAATTTCGCTTTTTTAAGGGCCCCAACGGACGTTTTACTTTATTTTATGTGTACACATTGTTCGTTTTGCATTAATTGGGTAGTCTCATTGTGGAGTTTTATACAGATCTGAATATTTTCCCAGTGTTGTAACAATACAAGGGTGACTACTCAACATTTGTTTTCCCAGCCGTCTGCTTTGTCACTGTTGCTCATCTTATCGACTCCTGACGAACTTGGTATCTTCTGATTCTGGCCAAGGTCTTATTACTAGTTCGTACTCTGTGTACTATACTTTTACCCTGTGATCCACTTTAGCATTGCCGAGGTGGGTTACACATGGACTGCCCAGTGGACAGTACCCCGGAGGGTGCCAGCATGGAGAGCTACTTCTCCTCACAGGAGGAGGAGGAGGAGATGGAGGCGCAAGAGGAGGAACCACCTGGCCCGTCTCCTGATGGTCTCACCAGAGCGCCTCCTACAGAGCCCAGCACTTGTGGCCCTCCAGTGGTGAGTGAGGGAAGTGCACGCTCACCGAATGCGAGCAATACTGTTGCACGCCTCCCAGTGGCACTTAGAGGGACTGCGAGCTCTGCTACTGAGCCTGAGGCCAGTGCGTGCTCCCCAGTGACGCCAAAGAGGACTGCACGCGCTCCCAAGGAGGAGAAGGCCAGTAGTTCCGGTAACTCCAGAGATTCTGTCAAGAGATCAAAGGGGAAGCCACCGGCTCCAGCGCTTGTAACACCAGGACTGCCGGCCCAGTTTTGAGAAAATGAGTTTATTGCTTAGCAATAATGTCAGCAACAGTATATTTTGTTCATCAGTTAAAGTGATTTTAAAATGAGATATAATTGCTACCTTAAATGCTTTAAGTTATAAATCTTAAGAAGGGCCTCACAAGGGCTGTTCAGCATATTGTTGCAACAGAAAACGATTTGGTCTACAGGAAGTGTCAGACTCTTGCGAAGTATGTTCTATACTGATAAACTCCACAGAAGGTGACTTGCAACAACTGCCTGTAATGACACCCTGTCAGGTTGAGACACCGTGAACATGAAATAACGTAAAGTCATGCATGTATGTACGAGAACTCTATGTATGGGATGGAAGATGACTGTAGGAGTGGAGCAGTAGCATATAAAACATGCCTGTTACCAGTAACTTTCTGATCTCTCTGATGTACATGTTTTGTATGTATGAGATCCCCAGAGATATCTCTGTTCAAATAAAGGCTTTTTGGCATTGCAATAATTTTGGTCTGCTGTTCCTGCTATTTCCTTTTGCATCAAATGAACGCAGTGGGCTGAAGTGTTGAAGAGAAGTTCAGAGCCCAACACCAGCCCATCGTGGGGCTTCAGGCATGGAGGCCTGGGAATCTGTTCCCCTTCGTGCCTGCGCCTGTGTTTCTGTCTGTCTCTGTGTTTCTGTCAGGGCTGGCTCGGATGCCACTCCCTCCACCACCAGGAGGGGCACCCCAGTCAGTCCTAGACTTGCGGAGCGTAATCAGCAATGATCTGTTTCAGCTGTCTGAAGCCTTCTTAAGGAAGCTGTGGGAAACGGATCATTGCTGATTCGTTCGGTTTTGCCCTCGCACTATCAGCCTGCTCCTTCATTCCCCGAAGTTGCACTCTCCAAGTTTGTGATGGGGTCAGAGACTTGACCCATCACCTGGACTGTGTGTATGTATATGTATGGGTATGCAGATTAATAGCTCACCGGATGTCCTATGTTCTCAGGGGGGGGAGGACCGTCTTCCAGGGCTTCCCTGGTGCTGGCCGGTAGAGCCCACGGTCGGCAGTAGAGGGGGGGAGACGGGTCCTACTGATCCTGTAGGAGGAGGACAAGGGAAAGACAGGAAATCATAACCATGCAGGATGTGATTAACAAACAATGGTGTATTATCATGTTCATGTGTATTGTATAGATGTTCCAACAGGCGGCACGTGTGGTCCCGCTCCAAGATGTTGGTTTAGTCTAACAAGGTTGGGGGCGGGGCTACTCGTTTAAAAGGCCGAACAGAAGATCTATCGGGGGAACGACCTTCCTGGAGGGGTAGCGAGTGTGCCCCGACATATCGCCAGAGCCATTTATTGTACGAGGTTTTACTATTGTTTTATCTGATCCGAGGGACTACGTTCACGTCTGTTGCACTGATTAAAATCTGGGTGAAGTTTACTTCGGAGTCCGGCCTGATCTTTTCGGGGAGAACCCTGGTCTCTCAGAGTGTGAACCGTGGAGTCGCGCCTACCCCAAGGCACATCCCCACAAATGGTGGCAGCGGAGAAGTCTTGTAAGTTTGTAGAAGTAAGGCGCAGGAGACGGCTTGTACAAGTAACAAATTCAAGACAAACCCGTTATTGAAAGGATGGCTCCAAAGAGACCCCCCGTCGTGCACAGCACAGACCAAAGTGACCCAAGGACGGAGGAGGACGATATGTCGAGTCGACAAGTGGAGATAACGCCAAGCGACTCGGGCAAAGACATTGAGCACGTATGCAGTATGCTACAAAGTTTTATCACGGAGCAGAGGGCTAAAGATGAGCACATGCGAAGTGAAACAGCAAAAAATGAACAACGGTGGCGCACAATGCAGCATCAGTTCAATTTAATACAAGAAGAAGTGCAAAGAAGGCACACGGAAAGCGGATATGAAGCCGGGGAAGGTGGTGAGTTGTATGAAGCGACACAGTCCCAAATTCTCCGGAGTTCTTATACCGCCGGTGGAAGACGGAAAGGCGTTTCAGAATCCCCGCACCAGCATCAACCCTGCACGAGCGCGATATGGCCAACTCCTAGAATGCCAATGCTCAAAGATACTGACGATATAGAACATTTTATGACGACGTTTGAGCGGATGGCTCAGGTAGCTAAATGGCCGATAGGAAGCTGGGCCATACACCTAGTCCCACTGTTAGACGGCAAGGCCCGAGCAGCCTATGTCGCCATGGACGCCGACGACACAGGCGACTATAGTAAAATCAAACAGGCAATCCTACAGAAGTACGAGATAAACAAGGAGACCTACCGCCAAAGGTTTAGAGATTGTACGGTCCAGGATGACGAAACTCCGAGGGAACTATTCACCAGGCTTAAGTCGCTATATGAAAAGTGGATGATGCCAAATGAAAAAACTAAAGGAGAGATCGGAGAAACGATTATCTTGGAACAATACCTGAGCATGGTGAGTACCGAGTTAAGACGCTGGATTGTCGAGAGAAGCCCATCGTTGGCCGAAGAGGCGGTGGAAATGGCGGAAGCATTCGCGGCGGCGAGACTGGCCGACGGAGAGTTCAAGTTGGGGAATCCCAACAAACAACGTTACCGCGTTGAGCCAGGTAGGCCTGAAGGTATGGCTAGGGGTGGTCCAAATGGGCAAAATAGTAAGGCTGCTGCGCAAAGGCATTGGCGTGATACTAATAGGAAACCAGAGAGGGATAGAAACGCGATTGTAAACCGTGTGGACAGAGTTTTTAAATGTTTCAATTGCAACCAACTCGGACATAAGATAAACGTATGCCCGTTATTGCAGAGTTCAGCTCGGTTGTGTTATTCCCCTAGAAGAGAGCATAGCTTTAAACCGGTAGCGGATACGAAGGAGAGTCTGGTGGATGTAAAAATAAACAACAAAACGGTTAAAGCCCTGATAGATACAGGCGCTAGTCAGACATTAGTTTCGGCGAAATGTGTGCCAAACCTTCACGTAAAACAAGAGCTTAAGCTCAGAGTGAAATGTATACATGGGGAGGAACAAACCTACCCGACAGCGGCGGTTGACATTGAAATAAATGGGCAAATGTACCGATTGAATGTCGGCATCCTAGATCAAATTCCGTATACTGTGGTTCTGGGGAGAGACTTACCAATTCTGATAGACTTATTAACATCGAGTCAAAAAACGGCAGAAGCGTTTGCGGTTACCAGAAGCCAAGCAAAACAAAATGAGGCAGATAGTATTAAGTTAATGCAGGAAATGCCATTTAATATAGTTCCTAAAATTAAGAAGTCTCGCAGGGAACGAAGATATGATAAAGTGAAGGGCACAGTCGTTTCAGAACCGTTAACAGTTCCAGAAACTAATGCAGGAGAACTACCAGGGAATATAAGGGAACTTCAAATGCAGGATGTGTCTCTTAAACCCCTATATCTGAAATGTAATCAGGGGAACACTCTGGGTAAGAACGAGCTCCAGTTTAAATTGAGAGATAACATTTTGTACAGAGTAAAGGGTGAGGTGGAGCAGTTGGTGGTACCCACATGCATGAGACAAACAGTGCTTAAAATGGCACATTCTGAGCCATGGGCAGGCCACTTAGGACAGGCTAAGACACTGTCTAGAATTGCAAGCCGGTTTTTTTGGCCTAGGGTACATTTGGATGTGGCAGAGTGGTGTAGAACATGTCCAGAGTGTCAGTTATCAGCACCTCAGCAGAGTGCGGATAGAGTTCCTATGATTAACATGCCCATCATAGAGGAACCATTTGCTCGCATAGCCATGGATGTGGTCGGACCCCTGCCGAGAAGTCGGGGGGGGAACCGGTACATTTTGGTGGTTTGTGATTACGCAACACGGTATCCTGAATGTTTTGCACTCAGGAAAGTTAAAACGCGCCAAATAGTTAACGCATTGATCCAGTTAATATCTAGGGTGGGTATCCCAAGAGAGGTCTTGACAGACCAGGGAACAAATTTTACATCTAAATTGCTCAGAGAGGTTTTTACGCTATTAGGAATTAAGGGTATAACGACCACCCCATACCATCCTCAGACCGACGGGCTCGTTGAGCGCTTTAATAAAACACTTAAAAGCATGCTCAAGAAGTTTGTTTCAGAGACGGGTGCAGATTGGGACCAGTGGTTGCCATATCTCCTCTTTGCCTATAGAGAGGTTCCCCAAGCCTCTACAGGATTTTCACCATTTCAGCTTTTATATTCTAGAGAAGTGAGGGGCCCAATGGATGTCCTAAAAGAAGCTTGGGAAGGACAAGATGGAGAGCGGAAGATCAATGTGCTCTCACATGTGCTTAAGATGAGAGACAAGATGGCTCAGCTGACAGAGATGGCCAGAGACAACATGGAGGGAGCTCAGCGACACCAAAAACAGTGGTATGATATGGTCGCAAAAGATAGAGAATTGCAACCAGGCAATAAAGCACTTGTTCTTCTCCCCACATCTGACACAGGTCTGTTGGCTAAATGGCAGGGACCATACGAAGTACTACAGAAGATAGGTAAGACCACGTATGAACTACTTCTCCCTGACAGGAAGAAATCAAGACAAACCTTCCATATTAACATGCTAAGAGCGTGGCGAGAGGGCCAGCTGAATCCAGCAGAACAGTTATGGGTGAGAGCAGTTGGAGAGGAGGAAGAGCGTGAAGAACAGTATTTTCCTAGTATAGGAGAGACCAGTACCCCTCTTGATCTGTCACACCTCAATACTCAACAACAAGAAGAGCTTAGGAGCATAATTCCACCAAACCTCTTTAAAGACGAGCCGGGCAGAACAAGCATCATGCAACATAACATCCGTTTGCTGAAACCGGATCCACTCAGACAGACGAACTGCAGAGTGCCAGCACGCCTGATTCCAGACTTGATGAGGGAAGTACAAAGTATGCTAGAGCTGGGGGTGATAGAACCGTCAAAGAGTGAGTGGTGTAGCCCTGTGGTGCTGGTGCCCAAGAAAGACGGGGGCCTGCGATTTTGCGTAGATCTCTCTAAGCTCAACGCCGTGTCTGCTTTCGATCCGTACCCTATGCCAAGGGCAGATGAGCTGGTTGAAAGACTAGGAAGAGCAAAATTTCTTACAACACTGGACTTGTGCAAGGGATACTGGCAAGTGCCACTCAGCGATACAGCCCGTGAACTGACTGCCTTTCGAGTGCCGTCTGGTCTGTACCACTTCGTGGTGATGCCATTCGGTCTACATGGGGCGGGCGCTACATTTCAACGCCTCATGGACGAAGTGCTGAAGGGCACTGAAGGGTTTGCGGCTGCCTACATTGATGATGTGGTAATATATAGTACTAGCTGGGATGAACATGTGCAACATATGCAAGTGGTCCTACAGAAGATTGCTGAGGCAGGTCTGACGGTCAATCCATCTAAGTGCTGTTTAGCAAAAGACTCTGTTTCATACCTGGGTTATATCCTAGGAGGTGGTGTAATACGTCCACAGGTTGACAAGGTGGAGGCGGTCAGGAGAACACCGGTTCCAACCACAAAGAGGCGGGTGAGATCATTTCTAGGTCTGGTTGGCTGGTACCGGAGATTCATTCCGGACTTCTCCAATAGAGCGGCGCCACTGACTAATTTGACCAAAAAGGACAAGCCTCAAAAGGTAAAATGGACAGAAGAATGTGATGTTGCCTTTAATGATCTTAAACAGTGTTTGTGTGCAGAGCCAGTTCTGTGTAGCCCAGACTTCGAGAAGCAGTTCGTGGTCCAGACAGATGCGTCGGGTCATGGCCTGGGGGCAGTGCTGCTTCAAGGGGATGCTGATGCACGGAGACCAATTCTGTTCATTAGTAGGAAGCTGTTTCCGAGGGAGATGAACTACTCAACAGTGGAGAAGGAGGCTCTAGCCGTGAAGTGGGCCCTTGATTCTCTGAAATACTATCTGATGGGGTCTGATTTCATCTTAGAGACTGATCATCGTGCACTGCAGTGGATGCAGAGGATGAAAGACACCAATGCACGGATTACCCGTTGGTATTTGTCTTTACAACCTTTTAAGTTTCAGGTGCGGTACCGGAAGGGAACTCAAAATGTGCCTGCGGACTTCCTCTCACGTCCCTCTACCGAGTGACTAGCTGAAGGGGGGGGTGTGTGATGGGGTCAGAGACTTGACCCATCACCTGGACTGTGTGTATGTATATGTATGGGTATGCAGATTAATAGCTCACCGGATGTCCTATGTTCTCAGGGGGGGGAGGACCGTCTTCCAGGGCTTCCCTGGTGCTGGCCGGTAGAGCCCACGGTCGGCAGTAGAGGGGGGGAGACGGGTCCTACTGATCCTGTAGGAGGAGGACAAGGGAAAGACAGGAAATCATAACCATGCAGGATGTGATTAACAAACAATGGTGTATTATCATGTTCATGTGTATTGTATAGATGTTCCAACAGGCGGCACGTGTGGTCCCGCTCCAAGATGTTGGTTTAGTCTAACAAGGTTGGGGGCGGGGCTACTCGTTTAAAAGGCCGAACAGAAGATCTATCGGGGGAACGACCTTCCTGGAGGGGTAGCGAGTGTGCCCCGACATATCGCCAGAGCCATTTATTGTACGAGGTTTTACTATTGTTTTATCTGATCCGAGGGACTACGTTCACGTCTGTTGCACTGATTAAAATCTGGGTGAAGTTTACTTCGGAGTCCGGCCTGATCTTTTCGGGGAGAACCCTGGTCTCTCAGAGTGTGAACCGTGGAGTCGCGCCTACCCCAAGGCACATCCCCACAAAGTTACAAGGTGTCTCGTCGCCGCTCTCTCTCTGTCTCTCCTTCTCTTCTTCGAGATTCTATCTCCTGCGTCGCTCTGACCTACCTCAAGTTTTCCCAAGTCTGTTTTTTTTCTTCCTGTCTTTATTCTGACTTTATATTTTAGGAAGGGGTTTTGTTTTGCTGCGGCGTTTTTCTGCCTGCTGGCCAGCCACCTTCTCTGGCATCTTTAGTTTCGTTTTCACGTTGCCTGTGTCTGCGCTGTTTAAGTAACGTTTGTTGTTTTGTTTATTTCTCCCGTCTCCTTACGGTTGAGCTTTATTTTTCACGCGTTGAGTTTTCCGCGTTGGGTTTTGTTTATCGTTTTACCGTGCTTCCACGACTTTCCTTTTATTTTCTCGCGTTGACTTTTCCGCGTTGCTTTCGTTTATTCATTTGGGTTGTGTTTCGTGTTTTAACTCTCGCACTCGCGTTCTGTTCTGACAAACGCTGTTGTGCTGTTAAATGGCACTTGGATCCACCTTTCTTCTATCACTATACGCGGTGAGTACCTCCCAGTACTCCCACGTTACAGAACGAATCAGCCTGAACATGGATCCAGCCGCTAAGCACGAAACAGCAGAGTTAAGAGCTGCCCTCACTAACCAAGGGCAGTTGCTTGGCAGCCACAAACAGGTATTGCGACAGATTACGGCGCAACTTAATGACGTTACAGTCACCATACAGACCCTAGCAGGTTCTGCTGCAGTTTCACCTACACCTCCCGCTAGACCTGTTGAACTCCCTGTTTTAGCTCCACACCTTGAACCTGTTCTTCCGTGTCCACCCCGCTACTCAGGGGATCCTGAGGGGTGCAGAGGATTTTTGCTGCAGTGTTCATTAATATTTGAGCAGCAGCCCTCCAGGTTTCCCTCTGAGCATGCTAAAGTGGCTTATGTGGTAGCACTGTTGACAGAAAGAGCTCTGGCTTGGGCTACCCCTCTATGGGAAGCACAAGCAGAAGTATGCACTACACACGAGCGTTTTGCCGCGGCTATGAGGAGCGCATTTTACCATCCATTCTCAGGGGGTGTAGTCGGGTCTCGTCTCTTGCGCCTAAGACAAGGTAAAATGTCTGTTGCTGATTATTCCCTGGCGTTTAGAACACTAGCCTCAGAAAGCGGATGGGAAGTTGACGCACTCACGGCAAATTATCAGGAAGGGTTAACTGATGAGCTCAAAGATGAGCTGGCACTTCGGGATCCTCCCTCTGATCTCGACGCATTGATCGCTTTCACTGTGCGTCTTGATAATCGTTACCGCGAACGTAGACATGCTAGACGGTTGCAACATCAGGCAGTTACACCTAAGCCTGACACCACATGCATTGTAGAGCCACGTGAGGCTGTTAACGAGCCGCAGCCTATGCAGCTAGCTCACACACGTCTTTCTAGGCAAGAAAGACAAGCGCGCCTTCAGGAGGGTAGATGCTTGTACTGCGGTAGCGAAGGGCATAAACTCCAAAAATGCCCCGAGCTACAGGGAAAAGGAGCGGTCCGCCAGTAACTGAGGAGGTCCTGGCGGGCCCGGTCTCAAACCCTCCTAGCAATGGTTTATTCATACACGTTTCATACACGTTTCGCTTACCTGTTGACCTAGACAAGCCTTTGTCTGTAGCGGCCGTTGATGGACGTGCCTTGACTTCAGGCGAAGTCAATAAGCAGACTATCCCGCTTGACATGAGTATTGGGGGTCACAAAGAACAGCTCGCCCTTTATGTCATTAGCGTGCCCCAGATGCGTCTTATTCTGGGTTTTCCTTGGCTCCAACGCCACAACCCAGAAGTAGATTGGCTTTCCCGTTCAGTCCGTAGTTGGGGAGCCATCTGCAAGGAAACATGTCTAAAGAGCAACCCCGAAACCACTACCAGTCACTCCCCGGACCCTGTTGACCTAACTCAGGTTTCTGCTGTTTACCACGACCTCAGAGAGGTATTCAGCAAGAAAAAGGCTGGCTTCCTTCCTCCTCATAGGGCTCATGACATAGCCATTGAGCTACTGCCAGGCACTAGTCCCCCTAGAGGCCGTCTTTTCTCCCTGGCCGTACCTGAACGTAGAGCCATGGAGACTTATATACAGGAGGCCCTGGCAGCCGGATTCATCCGGCCATCAACCTCTCCCGCTGGAGCAGGGTTTTTCTTTGTGGGGAAAAAAGACGGGGGATTCAGACCTTGTATCGATTACCGGGGGCTTAATAAGATCACGGTCAAGGATCGTCACCCTCTACCCCTCATGGCTACTGCCTTTGAGGCCCTCCTGCAGGCAACAATCTTCACTAAGCTTGATCTGAGAAGTGCCTACAACTTAGTCAGGGTAAGAGAGGGTGACGAGTGGAAGACCGCGTTTATCACACCCTCAGGCCATTATGAGTATCTTGTCATGCCCTTCGGTTTAATGAATGCCCCGGCCGTGTTCCAGCGCTTCATTAACGAAGTACTAAGGGAGGCTCTGGACAGATACGTCTTTGTTTATCTGGATGACATCCTCATCTACAGTAAATCCGAGACTGAACATAGAAAACACGTCCGGCGGGTGCTCCAACTACTCCTCGAAAACCACTTGTTTATTAAACTAGAAAAATCTCTGTTTCATGTCCAGGAAATAGGTTTTCTAGGTTACCGTATCGCCCAGAACACTCTGGCCATGGACCCCTCCAAGGTCCGGGCCGTTGCTCATTGGCCCACTCCTACCTCACTCCGTCTGGTACAGCGTTTTTTAGGGTTCGCCAATTTCTACCGCCGCTTCATTAAGGGTTTCAGTACCCTTGCGGCTCCCCTGATTACTCTCACCAAAAAGAGCCCCGGTCCCTTCGTCTGGACTCCCGAAGCCCAGCGAGCATTCGAAGACCTGAAAATTCAGTTCACTTCTGAACCAGTGTTATGCATGCCGGATCCCGACCTACCATTCATAGTTAAGGTCGATGCCTCTGACTACGGGGTAGGTGCTGTTCTCTCCCAGAGAACCGGGTCCCCTCCTAAGCTCCATCCGTGTGCGTATTACTCCCATCGCATGTCCCCAGCTGAGCGCAATTATGACGTGGGGGACAAGGAACTCTTGGACCCCAGACAAGCCAGGTGGTCCTTGTTTTTTGGACGCTTTGACTTCACGCTCTCCTACCGTCCGGGCACAAAAAATGCCAAACCTGATGCTCTGTCCCGCCAGTGGGAGTCGCCTCCTGCCACCTCTGGGCCTAGCACCGTGCTGCCAGCTTCCAAAATTGTGGCACCCCTGCAGTGGGCCATAGAGACAGAAGTCAAACAAGCGCTCACCAGTGACCCGGGGCCTGGTGGTGGCCCCTCCGGTCGTCTCTACGTCCACCCTAGGTTGCGTAAGAAGGTCATGGAGTGGGGTCACACTTCACCTTTTGCTGCTCATCCCGGGTCACGACGTACATTGAAACTCCTCCAGGGTAGATTCTGGTGGCCCGGGATGGATCAAAAGGTGACTCGTTTCGTCACCGCCTGCAAGACGTGTACCAGAAACAAGGTGACCCATACCAAACCGGCCGGTTTGTTACGTCCACTGCCTATTCCGTTGAGACCTTGGACGCACGTCGCCTTAGATTTCGTGACCGGGTTGCCTCCCTCTCGAGGTAACACCGCCATTCTGGTCATCGTAGACCGGTTTTCCAAAACCGCAAGGTTTCTGGCCTTGCCTCAGCTCCCCTCGGCCCGGGAGACCGCTTCTCTCTTCCTACACCACATAGTCCGGCACCACGGTTTTCCTACCGACGTGGTGTCCGACAGGGGACCCCAATTCACCAGTCGCTTTTGGGGTTCTTTCCTGAGGCTCTTGGGGGCCAGGGCTAGTTTGTCCTCTGGGTTTCACCCCCAGACTAATGGGCAGACTGAGCGCACCAACCAGGACCTCGAGCAGACGCTTCAGTGTCTGGCTTCCTCCAACCCCTCCTCCTGGTCTGACCAGCTTCTGTGGGCCGAGTATGCCCATAACACCTTGTGGCACTCGGCCCTCGGGATGTCCCCCTTCGAATGCCTCTACGGGTATGCCCCTCCTATGTTCGCTAACCAGGAGGAGGAGGCAGCCGTTCCGGGTGCCCGGGCTTTGGTGCGGCGATGTAGCGTGGCTTGGCGTAAGGCCCGTAAGGCCTTGATGTCTGCCTTCTCCGGCTACTGTCGGAGTGCCGATAAGCACCGCCTTCCTGCCTTGTCGTTTCGCCCGGGTCAGCGCGTCTGGTTGTCCGCCAAGGACCTGCCTGTCCGCGGCGGAACCAAGAAGCTGGCTCCTCGCTACCTGGGCCCCTTCAAGGTGGACAGGCGCATCAACCCGGTCGCTTACCGGTTGGTGCTCCCGCCGTCTATGAAGGTCCACCCGGTTTTTCACGCTTCTCGTCTCCGTCCTGTCTTGTGTAACATGCCCCGTGCTCCTGCCCCGCCGGCTCCCCGCATGGTTGATGGTGGTCCTGTGTACACGGTCAACCGGTTGTTGGACCACCGCCGTGTTCGGGGTCGGGACCAATACCTGGTTGACTGGACGGGTTATGGCCCCGAGGAACGCTCCTGGGTCCCCGCCTCCCGCATCGTTGATCGGTCCCTTATCCGGGATTTCCGCCGTGACAGGGCTGTCGCGTTGGGCCCGTGTGGTCTCGGGCCTAGTGGTGCCCCTCCACCACCAGGAGGGGCACCAGAGTCAGTCCTAGACTTGCAGAGCGTAATCAGCAATGATCTGTTTCAGCTGTCTGAAGCCTTCTTAAGGAAGCTGTGGGAAACGGATCATTGCTGATTCGTTCGGTTTTGCCCTCGCGCTATCAGCCTGCTCCTTCATTCCCCGAAGTTGCACTCTCCAAGTTACAAGGTGTCTCGTCGCCGCTCTCTCTCTGTCTCTCCTTCTCTTCTTCGAGATTCTATCTCCTGCATCGCTCTGACCTACCTCAAGTTTTCCCAAGTCTGTTTTTTTTCTTCCTGTCTTTATTCTGACTTTATATTTTAGGAAGGGGTTTTGTTTTGCTGCGGCGTTTTTCTGCCTGCTGGCCAGCCACCTTCTCTGGCATCTTTAGTTTCGTTTTCACGTTGCCTGTGTCTGCGCTGTTTAAGTTACGTTTGTTGTTTTGTTTATTTCTCCGGTCTCCTTAAGGTTGAGCTTTATTTTTCACTCGTTGAGTTTTCCGCGTTGGGTTTTGTTTATCGTTTTACCGTGCTTCCACGACTTTCCTTTTATTTTCTCGCGTTGACTTTTCCGCGTTGCTTTCGTTTATTCATTTGGGTTGTGTTTCGTGTTTTAACTCTCGCACTCGCGTTCTGTTCTGACAAACGCTGTTGTGCTGTTAAACGGCACTTGGATCCACCTTTCTTCAATCACTATACGCGGTGAGTACCTCCCAGTACTCCCACGTTACAGTTTCTCCTCAATCCCTTTTTCCCCTTTTGTGCCGTTCGTGTTCAGTGTTCCTCTGTGTGTGTTTGTGAATGTCCCTGTTCTGTATAACGTGTTTTTCCCTGTCTTCCCAGGGAGGTGATCTAGGCTGCTTCATGGGGACTCCCACATCTGGGGGCGGCGACTCCCAGACGTGTGTGAATCTGGCGGCCCCAGGCCTGCCCGTCAGTGTGGGTCCGGGGCTTCGCTGGGCGCACTGGAAGGACCTGCCCCTGGTGGGGGAGTGTTTCATATTATTAGTAATTTTATTATTAACAATAATTAAAAAAAATAATTTTGTTAATTGTAAATGAATTTAGCATTATCTCAGTGCTGGCAGTGCCGTGGCCTTCACAGACATGATACAGTCCCTCCCTCCTCTCTCATAAAATGGACCTCAGAAACATCGCTAAGGTCTGAGATATGCTCTCTCCTGCTGATAGTGAAAAACTTGTCCATGCATTTATCACATCAAGGCTAGATTATTGTAACGCTGTTCTATCTGCTCTTCCAAAGAGCTCTATTTTTCACCTACAGCGAGTTCAGAATGCTGCTGCAAGGGTTCTGACCCTCAGGAGAAAGAGAGATCATATTACACCTGCACTCCACTCACTACACTGGTTACCTGTCAGCTTTAGAATGGATTTTAAGGTTCTAGTCATGGTTTTTAAATATCTTCATGGTCTTGCTCCTCTTTACCTCAGTGAAATGATGGTTAGATATGTTCCTGTCAGGTCTCTCAGGTCTTCAAACAGTAATCTACTGGTGATTCCTAAAAGCCGATTAAAGATTGGCGAGGGTGCTTTTAGCCACTATGACCCAAAGCTCTGGAACTCTCTCAGAGGCATTTCATCCCTAAACAGCTTTAAGAAGAGTCTCAAAACCTGTTTAGATCTGCTTTTAGTTAAGAAGAAGACATTACAGACTGTAACTAAACTGTAAAAACTAAGGCAGTGTTAGCTGACGTTCCCCTGATTCAATAATGTTTGTGAACTGGCGCTATCTGGTGGAAATATCATAAAGGTTTTCATCTTTTTGACTTCTTTATACAGTCCCCTCCTCCCTGTACACAGCTGCCCGTTTAAGCAAGTAAACCTTGGACTACCACACCTGTCTTGACTCACGTCTGTCATAAATGTTTAGATAATCTCTATGCTCTGGCATCAACTCCTTATACTCGCTAACCTGGATGAAGAACTACACTTAGCCTACGGATTTGACGTTCAGGCAAAACTATCTATTACAGCAGCTGTTGGAGGAAATGGCTGCTACAAACCCTCTGTCAGAAGAAGAGTTTTCATGTCCTGTGTGCTGTGACATCTTCAGGGATCCTGTTCTACTGTCATGTAGCCACAGTGTGTGTAAAACCTGTCTGCAGCAGTTCTGGGAAACCAAGGGATCTCGAGAATGTCCAATTTGTAGAAGAAGATCTTCTAAATCCAACCCTCCTCTTAATCGTGCACTAAAGAACCTGTGTGAGTCTTTTCTAGCGAGCAGGAGTCAGAGATTTTCTGCTGGGTCTGAGGTTCTCTGCAGTCTGCACAATGAGAAACTCAAAGTCTTCTGTCTGGAGGACCAACAGCCTGTGTGTGTGGTGTGTCAGATTTCAAAGGCACATAAAACTCACGACTGCTGTCCAGTAGATGAAGCTGTGTGTGACTTTAAGGTATGAAACATACTATATATATATTTATCTGTAATATCTGTTTTCCTCCATGGTTTAGATTATTTTGAAATGAATGTTAAATAGGCTAGATTAAACCTGTCAAGGGATGGGATTTGAGAGAATTAAAACAAACCTTCACAATTATTATATTCAAAGTTTATTTATTCAAATACTGTAAATATATAGTATTACTATTCTACAGTAAATGAAACTTGGTCAAAGAGTAAATGTGGCTTTCTTTTCATTCTTGACATTATTTTGTAATCTTTGTAATCTCCAGTACAGATACAGACACTGAGATTAAATCCTGTAAGACTCGTACTGTCCTCTGCCATTTTTACAGAACAAACTCAAGACCTCACTGGAGTCTCTACAGCAGCATCTGAAGGTCTTAGAGAAAGATAAACAAGTCTGTGATAAAACAGCAGCACACATTAAGGTGAAAGGTCACTCTGAGTTCTGAATGGTGCTGTGATCACTGTCCACGTACACCATAATGAAACACACACATTTGGACAGTTAATATTTCCTCATCATCTCCCATTCCAGTATCAGGCCCAGCACACAGAGAGGCAGATAAAGGAGGAGTTTGAGAAGATCCACCAGTTTCTAAGAGATGAAGAAGCAGCAAGAATAGCTGCACTGAAGGAGGAAGAGGAGCAGAAGAGTCACATGATGAGGAGGAAGATTGAGGAGATGAGTGGAGAAATAGCATCTCTTTCAGATCAAATTAGAAACACAGAGAAGGAGATGGAAGCTGAGAACATCCCGTTCTTACTAGTAAGAATCACTCAGTCTGTCTCTCTCTCACTTAAATACACATACAAAACATGATAAATGCACCAATGTAAGTGACAAAGAATCACTCATTGGCCATCTTGACACTACTTCACACACACACACACACACACACACACACACACACACACACACACATAAATGCATAAGTAAAAGGTTTTGACATTTGTTGTGTGTGTATGTGTCAGGGTCTTTAGACACATTGATTTTATATCATATAAGGAAAAGAGATATTTGACAGAATATAATTTGAAGAAAATTATAATTGCATTTTAATTTCTGTGTACAATTGTCACTTTGTTTCCTTCTCAGAACGTGTCGTCCACATTGAAACAGTAAGTGATTATTTCTGTTTGATCTCCATATTTTTACACATTGTGATTGTTCTGATACATTCAGATCTTCAGTCTGTGGTCTCTGTTATTTCAGAAACATGATATATGAAGAAGGAATAAAAATGTTATATATTTAGGAATAAAAAACAAACTGATATTGACAGTAACGGGGTGACAGAAACATCAGACATGGAATCTTTAATGTCAATCACACACAGTGTAATAAAACACAGCCACACACACACACAGTGTAATAAAACACAGCCACACACACACACAGTGAAATAAAACACAAAACACAGCCACACACACACAGCAATGACAATCACACACAGTGAAATAAAACACAGCCACACACACACAGAGATAGTCAGAGCAAGATAAACACTTAAGGTGTAAATTTCCTGACTTGGCAGTCAAAGGGCAGCAACAGAAGAAAACACACGCAGGTTCACTCCCCTACACTCAAGGAATACACAGAGACTGGCAGAACCAGTGGGCTGAAGTAGGAAGTGAGGTGATGACAGACAGGTGTCAGTGATGATGGAGTATGTGGGTGAATTAGAAAAGGGGAGGGGCTATGTAGAGGAATGTGTGGAATGTGAAGTGGGCGGCTCCCCTTTGGGGAGATTGCTGCGGTTTGCGGGAGTATATTTATATTATCTACGTCGATACCCAACGTTAAGATTAAATCTAGGGTATGATTTTGATAATGTGTAGGTCCTACTATGTTTTGTGTAATGCCAACAGAGTTCAATATAGAAGTAAAAGCCCTTGTCAGTGGATCCTCCGCATTATCAAAATGTATGTTAAAGTCTCCTACCATTATTATTTTGTCACTACTTACTGCTAAATTTGCTGCAAAATCGGTGAAATCGTCTAAGAAATCTGAGTAAGGCCCTGGTGGTCTGTATACATTAGTTAGGGAAAATGCACTTTTATTTTCAGATGGACTAATTACATTAATAGACAGCATCTCAAATTAATTTGAGATATCTAGGTATTTCTGATGAATTTCTAAACAATCACGATAGATTATACATATTCCACCTCCTCTGCCTGACAATCTAGGTCTATGTAGGCTATATACCTATATCCCACAGGAGTGGCTTCGTTTAGAGTTAAATAGTCACCAGATTGAATCCACGTTTCAGTTAGACATAAAATATCAATTTTCATCCAGTGGTATAAGTAACATTGGCCAAAACATTCAAAATGCCAAATTACATTTGTATGCAGATGATACAGTTATTTACTGTTCAGCACCAAACTCTGCAAAGTCTTTTCAATATCTTCAGTCAGCTTTAGATCAAATAGAAGATCAATTATATCACATGAATCTTGTATTAAATGCTGGAAAAACTAAACTTGTGTTTTTCTCTAAGTCAAAAGCACAAACAGCTAAAGTGTCTGCACTGTCAGGGCTGACCCCGGAGTCGCTCCTCCTGTCGCCACAGGAGGAGACTCACGAGCCAGTGCTCGCTCCCGAGCCAACACTCGTTTGCGGACTGCGCTCGCGCACAGACCAACATTAGTTCACGAACGCGTTCACAAACATGAAATCAGCAGTGATGACCTGCAGCTGTTCACCTCCCTATTTAAGGAGGACGACTGCAGAGTCTCATTGCTGAGTTGTTTGTTGCCGTCTCCACACGCTTTCAGCCAGCCTTCTCTTGATGATCAATGTGTCTTTGTTGCACTTACTGTATTCGCTGTTTTCCCTGTCGTTTCCGAGTTCGCTCACCACTTCGCTACTTCTGGCCAATCTCAAGTCCAGCCCTGTTGTTTCTCTATCCAGTTTCGTTTGTTATTTTGTGAAGAGTTTTTTGTTTGCTCCCCGTTGTGGTTTGAGAGCCAGCTACTTCCCCTGGCGTCTTCAGTTTGTTTATTTTGTTTTGGTTTTCTCGCGTCGAGTATTCAGCAATCTTTTGGTTTCTCTTTCTGTTTCGAGTTTCCCTCCGTTCTTCCCTTTCACGGAGGTATTTTCTTTTGGCGCTTTTCCCGCATTCCATTTGGCGGAGGTTTCAGTTCACTGTTTTATTTTGTGATCGGCATTTGGGTCTTCCCGGTTTAACATTACACGCGTCGTGTGCGGGTTCCCATTCCAACACGTAACATGCACCAAACTTGGTCAACAGATTCAACTAGTGTCAAGTTTTAAATATCTGGGTTTCTTAATTGATGAGAAGTTATCTTTTAAACCTCATATCCAGCATTTAATTTAATTTAAAAGCTGAGATTAGATTTTTATTACAGAAATAAATCTTGTTTTTCTTTTACTGTAAAAAAAGAGGTTAGTTGAATCAACGTTTATGCCTATAATAGATTATGGAGATACATTGAATATGCATGCTCCTGTGCGCTGTTTGAGCATACTGGACAGTGTGTATCACAGTGCTTTGCATTTTATAACAAACTGCTGACCACTTAACCATCATTGTTTGTTGTATACAAAAGTGAATTGGACTTTGTTGCAGGTACAACGCTTTCTACATTGGTATATTTTTATTTATAAAGTGCTAATTGATAATCTACCTTATTATTTATCCTGTCTTTTGAATGGAAAGGCAGGGTTTGCTCAGTCTTCGCTCGAGTGAGTTTTTGCAACTTGTTGTACCTAGAGCTGGGATAGACTGCCTTTAGCTTTGCTGTTCCATACACATGGAACCTGTTACAGATGGATATAAAAATCAAGGACATTGTTTCTTTGAGTAGATTTAAGACCCCGATAAGAGTAGTCGGGTCCAGATCATCTGTGTGTGTGTGTGTGTGTTATGACTACTCTAGGCAGTAGCCCTAACAGAGAAAGGATATGGAGAGACTGTGATGGGGATAGTGAAAAGATTTGTGTTTTATTTACAATTGCCCAGGGATGTAGCTTCAGGACACGACCCGATGCTCAAAATAATAAACTATACATCTATAACCAAAACAATATCGACTACCTTACCCAAAGCCTGTTCAACAAAAGTAAACAAAATACAATATCCTACCCTAACTTCCTATAACAAAACAAAGAGAACGGGATAAACAAAAAGTGTTGTAGTCCTTTCTTCCCGTTTGGGCCGTATTAACAGGCTTAAACTATTTACACAAATATTTATACATATATACACACTATATTAGTGGTGGGACTTTAACGCGTTAATTTCGATTAATTAATTACATGGAAAACAACGAACTAAAAAAATGTACGCATTTTAACGCATTTAACGCATGAGACACTTTTGCACCGTGGAATATTTCTCAGATTATATGGACGCACAATAAGATGAGCATTATGGAGATGACTGAAGAGGCTACGCTGGTGGATGGGAAATTTAAATATAAGAAACTTTCAGATGGAAGTACAAACACAAATAGTGTTATTTGCACTTTATGTAGGAAGGAGTTCACTTATCACAGGAGCACCTTCGTTACCACCTCAACGCAAAACATGTTGGGGCTAACCAGAGACCGTATATATAAGTGGACTGGACGACACGAGTGAAAAGTGAAGCCTCCGTGTGTCAGCTGCCCTCTAGTGGCAGCTGACTTTTACAACTTTTAACCCCGCCCATTTAAACAACTTTTAACCCCACCCATTCCCATGTAAGTGAACGGGCCGGACGAGAAACTTTGAATTTTTATTACACGTAAAATAAGTTTTTTGAGCAATTATATTTTGTCAATTCTATAACACCCCATTGCGTTAGTGTCTCTCCCAGTGTTTTTCTCTACGATAATCTACGATTTTATAGAAGTTATTAAGTGTTATTTAAAGGGGTGTGGAGTTAAGGTGATTGACAATTAATAGCTGCGTTGGTTGACATTTAATACCAGACGCTCAAATGTGAACGCGCTCAACAGCAAAACTCTATCAAAACTCTCGACAGCAGTACTAAAACCTTTTACCTTTGTTTATTTTGTAAAACGTCAAAAGTGTCTATACTGGTGGGCGTATCTCAAAGAATGTGATCAGAGTTGGGGCGGAGATACGGTCTCTGGCGGAGATACTGTCCTGCCTACCGGTTCTAATGCGCATGCTCTGGCTCCAATTTTCATCTACTGCGCAACCGCATCCAAGATGGCAGCGTCCAGGACGCCATCTTGGTGGCTTCAAAAATTCAAACGGGAGTCAACGGTGACGTACCGTCCATTATATATACGGTCTCTGGGGCTAACGCGCAGGTCAGTAATGATAACTTAGCTGCTAAATGTATTCCTAGTGCGAACAAACAGTGTCGTCAGTCAACACTCGACCACATGTCGGGGTTCAAATTAAGAAACAAAATGTCAAAGTCCACATCAGACAAATTGACCAATTCACTGGCGAGATGGATTGCTGTGGACTGTAGACCGCTCTCTGTGGTCGAAGGCTTAAGTAAGACGCGGCAAGTTTAAACGCCTCCGCCGTTCGTGGAGGTTCGCGCGAGGTGGGTGGAGTCGCTCGCTACGGTCACTCGCGAAAGTATAATGCAGGCTTTACAAGAAGTGCTGCAAATTGCGGCAGCTGATGCAGGTTACGAACTGCAATCCAGCAGCTGTATGATGAGGAAAGGGAAGTAAAACAGGTTATTGTGAAGAGCGCCACAAATGTGGCTCTGACTCGGGATCACTGGACCTCTGTTAGCAACAAGAATTATCTTGGTGTGACAGCTCATATTATAGATGATGAATGGAAGATGCAATCATTTGCTTTGAGCATGCAGAAGACCACTTCTAGGCACTATGGAGATGCCTGTGGCAGAGGCCTGGGAAATTAAAAGAAAGTCTACCATCTAAAATGGTATTAAAAAACATATTCTGATTTACTTCAGTTATTCGTATTCTTCCAGTATTCTGAGCAAAACTCCCAAAATTAAACAACAGTTTTTGTGAGAATTTTCAGTGTTCTGAAAACTGTTTGCTCAGTTTTCTGCACTCATCTATTGGTCTGTGTAGTAGACTGGTGGAAAAATAAACAAGATGTTGATGTTTATGATTATGTTCATTGATTCATTCATCATTCAAACTTAAATTAATATTTCTTATGTTAAATACGATTAAAATGCGACTAATTTCGATTAATTAATTGCAAGGCTTCTAATTAATTCGATTAAATTTTTTTTATTGCGTCCCACCCCTAATATATATATATATATATATATATATATATATATATATATATATATATATATCATATACATCAGCGACTCGAGATTGGGATACAACATTGCTCAAACAAACCGGGAGGTCAGATCACAGATATTAGCAACTACACACGCAACTACACACGTAACTACACCAGACACCAAAATGGAGAAAGATTCTCCTCGTCTCGCTGCTTTGTGGGTCTTTGAAAGGCGGAACTGTGGGTCTTGGGCAGAAAACAGCCAATCCGCATCAACCAGGAAGAGAGAGTGACATGGTGGGAGGAGAGACACTTCTGGACCTGGAGCGTCAGACACGAACAACGACCAACATTGGTCATAATGTGTGTGTGTGTGTGTGTGTGTGTGTGTGTGTGTGTGTGTGTGTGTGTGTGTGTGTGTGTGTGTTTTAATTGATTTTAAGTAAGATTGTTTGAAATTCTGGAATGTACTTTGCAATGTTGTAATTTGTGCTGCTGCTCGTTCTGTCATGGCCAGGTCTCCCTTGTAAAAGAGATCTTGTATCTCAAGGGACTAACCTGGTTAAATAAAGGCAAAGAAATAAAAATAATAGCTTTATACATTTCCAGAGTTCATCACACACCAAATTGTGAAATTGTTCTCATACATTCAAATCTTCAGTATGTGGTCTCTGTTATTTCAGAAACATGATATATGAAGACGGTATTTAAGAAAATATAAATACATTTTTGATACTGATTATGTGCAAAACGTGGTTAGATACACTGATATGTTTAATGAAAGATAATAATACAGCTTTGTATATTTCATGTGAAATTTTTTTCATGTGTTAATTTAAATGTTAAATAATTAGAATATGATATATGCTAAAATATTATGATAATACAGCTTTATACACTTCCAGAGTTCATCACACCCCAAAACAACATGAGAAGGTGTCAGGAGCTCTGATCAATGTAGCAAAACATCTTTCCAACCTGAAGTTCAGAGTCTGGGAGAGAATGCAGAAGATTCTCCAGTACTGTGAGTTTTGGTGTTCTTTGATTATTTAGAGTAATTCTGTTCTCCTCACAATTAGAACTCTATAGAGAGAGAAACATTAACATTGTGTGTTTGGTACATGAACTATTCCAGTATTAAAGGCTGTATTAGTATAAACAGTGAGGGGGACGATCAGTTGACTGCTGGTCTGAGGAGAGACAGTCAGTCCATGAGGAGATCTACACCACCCACTCTCCACCACCCACTCTCCACCTCTACACACCACCCACACTCCACCTCTACACATAACCCACTCTCCACCTCTACACACCACCCACTCTCCACCTCTACACCACCCACTCTCCACCTCTACACACCACCCACTCTCCACCTCTACACACCACCCACTCTCTCCACCTCTACACACCACCCACTCTCCACCTCTACACACCACCCACTCTCCACCTCTACACCACCCACTCTCCACCTCTACACACCACCCACTCTCCACCTCTACACACCACCCACTCTCCACCTCTACATCACCCATTCTCCACCTCTACACACCACCCACACTCCACCTCTACACATAACCCACTCTCCACCTCTACACACCACCCACTCCCCATCACTCTGAGTCTGACCCTATAGGGCTGTATGAAGTGAGACGTGGGTCCTTAAGACTCCAGGCTAAGGGGCTCCCCACAATCCTCCATCAATCCTCCATCCTATTAAGAGGAGTCGTAGTGTTTAGAGGAGTGTGGTTGTGAAGGTGGAGATCCTAGCAGTGCTGACAGATGGAGGTGGAGAAGGTTCTACACCCACACTGTTCCAGGAACAGGACACACCGCTCCAAACACCCAGACACATCTCCACCTCCCCACAGCCCAGAGTCCAGCTGAGCCCAAGCAGACACCCCTGCTCCAGCCTCTGTGGGTCGGCGCCCCTCCAGGGACCAGCAGGTTCCCTGCATGTCAGCCAGGACCCTCCCTTGTCTGTTTGTCTGTCCCTGTCGGTGTGTGTCCCTGTCGCCATCTTAGTGTCTGTCCATGTCCCTGTCGGTGTGTATCCGTCACCATCTTAGTGTCTGTCCATGTCCCTGTCTGTGTCTCTGACATCATGTTTGTGTCAGTACCTGAGTTTTCCCTGGTGTTGTTGTCTCCACATCACTGTGTCTGTCTTTCTGTGTCACTGTGTCTGTGTTGTGTGTGTCGCCCCCTGTTGTCCTGGGGAGGGTGTTGTAGTTGTGGCACGTCGGTGGACTCCTCCCTGGAGGATTTGCTCCTGGGGGTTCTGGACACTGTGGTCCTCGTCCTCTGGTCCCGTCCTTCAGTCTGGGGACTGTCCACTGGTGTTAGTCTCTCTGGGAGTAGCGCCCTTTAGTGGGGGAACTGTAACATTATCCACCCAATAATGAGGACACACACACACTTCAGTACACAGACACTAATAATACACACATACAGTGTGACACTCAGTGTAACATGTGATACTCACATAATGAATCCAAGATATGTAGAAATATATTAATGAATAAAACAGACACAATTTCAAGCGTCAAAACAAGCACACAAGTACTGCAGGGGTGTGTGGTGAACACACAACATCACCATGACTTCCCTCTTATCAACCTACTGCAGCATTTCACTCAGAGTAAAGGGCCTGCAGTCTGTAGATGTGACCTCATCACATAAACACATGAAGAACATGATGATTCATTCTGTTCTCTCTCCTCAGACCCTGTTACTCTGGACCCCAACACTGCACATCCAAAACTCCACCTGTCTGATGATCTCACTACTGTAGAACTCAGACCACAGAAATCACTGCTTCCTGATAATACAGAGAGATTTGATGCGTGTGTGTGTGTCCTGGGCTCTGAGGGCTTTAACTCAGGGACACACTTCTGGGATGTTGATGTTGGAGACAGTGATGACTGGGTACTGGGTGTAATTAGAGAGTCTGAATGTAGAAAGGGAGGGAAGGTCTGGGAGTCAATGTGGAGTCTGGGCTACTATAAAAACACTGGTAAATACTGGACACGCTGCCCAGGACAGAAACATCACTACTTCACACCTAGAGAGAAAGTGCAGAGGGTCAGAGTTCAGCTGGACTGGGACAGGGGGAAAGTGACATTCACTGATCTTCTAACCAGTTCACACCTTCACACTTTAA
>NW_027506938.1:536984-599484 GCF_052324685.1 Brachyhypopomus gauderio | reverse complement strand
GCTGGTGAATACAGAAGCCCCCCTGATGACTTTTGAAGGAACCGAAAACTCATTTTCCAAATGCCCAACGCTCGCTCCACAACACTGCGTGTTCTCCGGTGTGCCATGTTGTAGTTCTCTTCAGCCTCTGTCTGGAGGTTCAAGACAGGAGTAAGTAAATAGGTCCAGAGTGGATAACCACTGTCACCCAGGACGTGTCCACCAGCAAATGCACCCTCAGTTGCCATCTGACACACTCCTGAATTTGTCCAAATTAAAGAGTCATGAGTACTTCCAGGCCACTTGACACCCATCACCACCACCAGTAGTTAGGGCTCAAGAGGCTGGGAGTGTGTGTGGGGATGAGTGTGTGGGGGGATGAGTGTGTGTGTGTGGATGAGTGTGTGTGTGGGGATGGGTGTGTGTGTGGGGATGAGTGTGTGTGTGGGGATGAGTGTGTGTGGGGATGGGTGTGTGTGTGGGGATGAGTGTGTGTGGGGATGGGTGTGTGTGGGGATAGGTGTGTGTGGGGATGGGTGTGTGTGTGGGGATGGGTGTGTGTGTGGGGATGAGTGTGTGTGTGGGGATAGGTGTGTGTGTGGGGATGAGTGTGTGTCTGGGGATAGGTGTGTGTGGGGATGGGTGTGTGTGTGGGGATGGGTGTGTGTGTGGGGATGGGTGTGTGTGTGGGGATAGGTGTGTGTGGGGATGGGTGTGTGTGTGGGGATGGGTGTGTGTGGGGATGAGTGTGTGTGGGGATGGGTGTGTGTGTGGGGATGAGTGTGTGTGTGGGGATGAGTGTGTGTGTGGGGATGAGTGTGTGTGGGGATGAGTGTGTGTGGGGATGAGTGTTGTTTGTGGAAATCCCTTGTCCCTTGTTTGTGGAAATGTGATGTATGTTGGTGCAGGTCACAGAAGAGCTTTAGTCACAGCACACACACATTTACACACAGCAGCTTTGCTTAGACTGTAGACATCACCAAGAGTGCTGCCATCCACCACTGGTATAAAAACAAAGTGCTGTCAGTAGCTGAATGGTGGAACTGAGGCAACATTTCTTCTGGTGCCTCTTGTTAACTCCTCCTGTATGAGACCAAGGAGAGCCATGATCTCCTCCCTAGGCAGGCGGTATCTGTCACACAGTTCATCATCACGAAGGTCAAGTTGACCCACACTTAGACGCCGAACTGAGTTAAGACGAGCTGCCTGTTCATGTTGATTACGGCATCTTCTTTAACGATGTCTTTGGTTGAGAACCAGTATTCTTTATGCAGCTGCCATGTTCACCACATAACCACCATTGTCAGCATTCATCTTGATTACTTATATGTATAAGTAATTAATGAATTAATTTGATTGGTTAAGAGTTAACAAGCTTAGTAGGCCAATTTGTAACCATTGCTCGGGGCACAATATATTATTTGAATTCTACAACTGTTCCACTGGAAAAAAAAATGCATATACTGTAAATTAATAAATACTATGTTGTAGTTTAACCAATTTCAATAGTTTGTTTTGTGAAAACAATAATTTCAGTTTAGTATGTATATTTATGTGCAGTATTGAACTAAAAACATTGGATCTAATTTACTTGACGCAATTACCCTTTCAAAAGTACATTTAACTGTTAATGGATTTGTGTTTGTACACACATGCATGTGCAGTTCGGAGCGTTTTTAAAGGGATAATCAGCAGCCTCTTTTGTTTTTCAGACAGAACTGCACGTAAACTTCAGGTTAAGAACAACTTAGCGAGTTACAACAGGGTCAGACCACTCGTAGGTTCACAAACAAGTTTAAGTACGACGTGGGTTATGAAGGCATTTGGGAAACCAGTGTAAATTTAAGAATGTTCTTAAGTACGAGGTTACAAAGTAGGCCTACTTAGCATTAAGAACGTTACGGGAAACTCACCCCTGTTCAGTTAGAAAGCAACAATGATTGTGAATCAATTTCACCTGCTGTTGTGCAAATGGAACAGACAACAGGTAGAAATGACAATTAGCAAGCCCCTCCTTATATAGGAGTGGTTCTTCAGGTGGTGACCACAGACCTTTTCTCTGTTCTCATCCTTTCTAGCTGATGTTTTGGTCACTTTTGTATTTTGTCAGTTCTCTCACCATAGAGGTAGCATGATGTGGTGTCTACAAACCACAGAAGTTGTTCAGGTAGGTCAGCTCATCCAGGATGGCACATCAATGTGAGCTGTGGCAAGAAGGTTTGCTGTGTCTGTCATCACAGTGTCCAGAACATGGAGCAGATACCAGGAGACATGGAGGGGGCCGTAGGAGGGCAACAACCCAACAGCAGGACCACTAACTCCTCCTTTGTGTAAGTGTAGCGCACATTTCATGTGGTGTTAACAGCAGTCATAATAAAATAACCGCCCGATTGGCGAAGGGCTAACTTTTGCCTAATGTATGCGTGGCATCCTCCAATCTCAACCAATTCGAATTTAGAAGCAAAATTTTGTCCTGCACGCTCAGCACAACGCCGTTTCCTATAGGAGCTGCTTCAGCGAATCACAGCTGGGGATCGAGTGGTTCTGCCTACTGCTTTGTGCAGTCTACCAAGACCGCCACTCTTTCTTTCTTTTGTTCTTTCTGTTGATTCCCCTCGTGTTAAGGATAGGTGTAGTAGCAAATAGTAGAAATCCTGCTATTAAAATTTATGAGAAATTAATGAGATTCATGAAATTAATCTCTCTCTCTCTCTCTCTCATCAGCTTTCTTTTTCATCTCCATCTCTCCCTGTATGTAGCTGTTGAAGCTGTTCCTCCACTCTCTGCTCCTCATGGTTTCTGCTCTTTTACAGTGTGAACACGGTTCTGTGAACACAGTTACTCCAGCGCCCTCTCTGGTCGTATGTGGGTCCTGCATGCTCTCTGCTGTATTCTATTCTCTGAACACCGAGGTCTTATTTGTGAATAAGAAATCAACAACTTTGCAATGCTAGTCCAGTGTCAGGAGTCTTAGCTTTTAACAATATATGTATTCATATATGAGACAGCTGAGGGTCGCTTGATTCACTTAGTCATAGTGCTCTGTCGCCATCTGGTGGAAAAATCATGTATGTTTACCAGCTTATTAACTCTTAGACCAAAGCCCCTCCTCCCTGTACACGTCGGCCTTGTTGAGGAAGTAAATCTTGGAACGCCACACTAGTCTTTATTAATTATACGTTCAAGTGAGTTATAAATATTATAAAAACCTCTTAACTCTGGTATTTACTTCTTTCTGCCTTATTTCTGAAAGGAGTCTAAACTCCCTCAGCTGGATAAAGGACTACAGTGACTGATTCTCTCCTGTGCTACTGTGTTTATTACAGAAGATCTAAAAGTGAAAGTGAAGTTTGTACAGAAGGAGACATTACAGAGAAACAGCACAGCAGCTGTTGGAGGAAATGGCTGCTACAAACCCTCTGTCAGAAGAAGAGTTTTCATGTCCTGTGTGCTGTGACATCTTCAGGGATCCTGTTCTACTGTCATGTAGCCACAGTGTGTGTAAAACCTGTCTGCAGCAGTTCTGGGAAACCAAGGGATCTCAAGAATGTCCAGTTTGTAGGAGAAGATCTTCAAAAGGCCAACCTCCCTGTAATCTTGTCCTAAAGAACTTGTGTGAGGCATTTCAAGCCAGCAGGATTCAGAGATCTTCAGCAGGGTCTGAGGTTCTCTGCAGTCTGCACAATGAGAAACTCAAAGTCTTCTGTCTGGAGGACCAACAGCCTGTGTGTTTGGTGTGTCAGATTTCAAAGGCACATAAAACTCATGACTGCTGTCCAGTAGAGGAAGCTGTGTGTGAATTTAAGGTATGAAATGTACACTTCTTATTTAATTGTTTTTAAATGTTTTTCCAGTGTTCACAATTATCTTGAAATTCTAGATAGAATTTCTCAGATGATGAGATTTCCGACAACTAAATCAGACCTTCATTCACATTGAAAAATAATAGAATTAAAACATTGGTTATACAACCGGCTACAATATATCAAACATCTCCATTTGACGGTAAAAGGATGAAAAGGAATCATAGTAATCACACCATTGTGTCCAGTTGTTATAATCTCGGAAATCTCCAGCACATCTATACAGACACAGTGATGAGTCCTGTAAGACTCACACTGTCCTCTACTAAACCCGTATTTTACAGAACAAACTCAAGACCTCACTGAAGTCTCTACAGCAGCATCTGAAGGTCTTAGAGGAAAATAAACAAGACTGTGAGAAAACAGCAGCACACATTAAGGTGAAAGGTCACTCTGAGTTCTGAATGGTGCTGTGATCACAGTCCACGTACACCATAATGAAACACACACATTTGGACAGTTTATATTTCCTCATCATCTCCCATTCCAGTATCAGGCCCAGCACACAGAGAGGCAGATAAAGGAGGAGTTTGAGAAGATCCACCAGTTTCTAAGAGATGAAGAAGCAGCAAGAATAGCTGCACTGAAGGAGGAAGAGGAGCAGAAGAGTCACATGATGAGGAGGAAGATTGAGGAGATGAGTGGAGAAATAGCATCTCTTTCAGATCAAATCAGAAACACAGAGAAGGAGATGGAAGCTGAGAACATCCCGTTCTTACTAGTAAGAACCACTCAGTCTGTATCTTCTCTCTCTCTCTCTCTCTCTCTCTCTCTCTCTCTCTCTCTCTCTCTCTCTCTCTCTCTCTCTCTCTCTTTCTCTCTCTCTCTCTCTCTCACACACACACACACACACACACAAATGCATAAGTAAAATGTTTTGACATTTGTTTTAGTTTGTGTGTGTGTGTGTGTGTGTGTGTGAGGGTCTTTAGACACATTGATGTTATCATATAAGGAAGATGCATGTTTGACCCTTATATAAACAAAATGACTAAAATTTGATTTCACTTTCTGTGTTTGTTCCTCTGTTTCCTTCACAGAACGTGTCGTCCACACTGAAACAGTAAGTGATTATTATTTCTGTTTGATATATTGTGTTACACATTGTGTTTGTGAAATTGTTCTCATACATTCAAATCTTCAGTATGTGGTCTCTGTTATTTCAGAAACATGATATATGAAGACGGTATTTAAGAAAATATAAATACATTTTTGATACTGATTATGTGCAAAACGTGGTTAGATACACTGATAAGTTTAATGAAAGATAATAATACAGCTTTGTACATTTCATGTGAAATTTTTTTCATGTGTTAATTTAAATGTTAAATAATTAGAATATGATATATGCTAAAATATTATGATAATACAGCTTTATACACTTCCAGAGTTCATCACACCCCAAAACAACATAAGAAGGTGTCAGGAGCTCTGATCAATGTAGCAAAACATCTTTCCAACCTGAAGTTCAGAGTCTGGGAGAGAATGCAGAAGATTCTCCAGTACTGTGAGTTTTGGTGTTCTTTGATTAATTAGAGTAATTCTGTTCTCCTCACAATTAGAACTCTATAGAGAGAGAAACATTAACATTGTGTGTTTGGTACATGAACTATTCCAGTATTAAAGGCTGTATTAGTATAAACAGTGAGGGGGACGACCAGTTGACTGCTGGTCTGAGGAGAGACAGTCAGTCCATGAGGAGATCTACACCACCCACTCTCCACCTCTACACACCACCCACTCTCCACCTCTACACCACCCACTCTCCCCCTCTACACACCACCCACTCCCCCCTCTACACACCACCCACTCCCCCCTCTACACACCACCCACTCTCCACCTCTACACCACCCACTCTCCACCTCTACACACCACCCACTCTCCCCTCTACACACCACCCACTCTCTCCACCTCTACACACCACCCACTCTCCACCTCTACACACCACCCACTCTCCACCTCTACACACCACCCACTCTCCACCTCTACACACCACCCACTCTCCCCTCTACACACCACCCACTCTCCACCTCTACACACCACCCACTCTCCCCTCTACACACCACCCACTCTCCACCTCTACACACCACCCACTCCCCCCTCTACACACCACCCACTCCCCCCTCTACACACCACCCACTCTCCACCTCTACACACCACCCACTCTCCACCTCTACACCACCCACTCTCCACCTCTACACACCACCCACTCTCCACCTCTACACACCACCCACTCTCCACCTCTACACACCACCCACTCTCCACCTCTACACCACCCACTCTCCACCTCTACACACCACCCACTCTCCCCTCTACACACCACCCACTCTCTCCACCTCTACACACCACCCACTCTCCCCTCTACACACCACCCACTCTCCACCTCTACACACCACCCACTCTCCACCTCTACACACCACCCACTCTCCACCTCTACACCACCCACTCTCCACCTCTACACACCACCCACTCTCCACCTCTACACACCACCCACTCTCCACCTCTACACACCACCCTCTCTCCACCTCTACACACCACCCACTCTCTCCACCTCTACACACCACCCACTCTCCACCTCTACACCACCCACTCTCCACCTCTACACACCACCCACTCTCCACCTCTACACCACCCACTCTCCACCTCTACACACCACCACTCTCCACCTCTACACACCACCCACTCTCCCCTCTCCACACCACCCACTCTCCACCTCTACACACCACCCACTCTCCCCCTCTACACACCACCCACTCTCCCCCTCTACACACCACCCACTCTCCACCTCTACACCACCCACTCTCCACCTCTACACACCACCCACTCTCCCCTCTACACACCACCCACTCTCCACCTCTACACACCACCCACTCTCCACCTCTACACACCACCCACTCTCCCCCTCTACACACCACCCACTCTCCCCCTCTACACCACCCACTCCACCTCTACACACCACCCACTCTCTACCTCTACACACCACCCACTCTCCACCTCTACACACCCCCCACTGTCCACCTCTACACACCACCCACTCTCCCCCTCTACACACCACCCACTCTCCCCCTCTACACCACCCACTCCACCTCTACACACCACCCACTCTCTACCTCTACACACCACCCACTCTCCACCTCTACACACCACCCACTCTCCACCTCTACATCACCACCCACTCTCCACCTCTACACACCACCCACTCTCCACCTCTACATCACCACCCACTCTCCCCCTCTACACCACCCACTCTCCACCTCTACACACCACCCACTCTCCCTGGGACATCCCCACCTCCACCTGCTCCCCCATCCTGTAAATAATGAAGATACTAGGGGTCTATAGGAAGTCTTTGTCTTTGTATCTGTCCCTGCCACCATCTTTGTTTCTGTCTTTCGGGCGTCAGCGGCAGTTTTGGGCATGCACAGTTCATGTGCAGTGTGGACGTGGAGCGGTGAGGGTCTGCTCTGAGTGTGAGACTGCACTGAGTGTTGTGGGCGGGGCTCACGGCAGCACCCGCCCCAGAGGACAGCAACTGAAGAGCGTGTGTGTTCAGAGTCTCCAAAAGTCTCCAATAACACCACAAAAAGTTGCTAGATTTGTCGCTAGTCGCTTTTTACTACAAAAAGTCTCTACAGAGTCTGAAAAGTCGCTAAATATAGCGACAAAGTCGCTAAGTTGGCAACACTGTTCTCAACTACTCGCTTCTCCCCCTAAACCAACATGAGCTTCACGCCCCGTCGCCATTTAGCTCTTAAAGAGACCGTGACCTAATTTCTTCACATAAACAAATGGTCCTGTAGACATTTATATTTACATAATCAGTACCAGTATCACCTCTGGCATCTTAATACTATATTAAACAGCAATATATACACATATGCACCTCTTCATAAAAAAGTAAATTAACTAAATACATTTACATACAATGCAAAGAAGGTCCTTATGTTTTGTCTCCTAGACCACCGGTGTTAGTCACTCTGGGAGTAGCGCCCTTTAGTAGGGGAACTAACGGTATCTACCCACTAATGAGGACACACACACACACTTCAGTACACAGACACTAATAATACACACATGCAGTGTGACACTCAGTGTAACAGTAACACTGCACTAGTTAAGTGTCACATGTGATACTCAAATAATGAATCCAAGATATGTAGAAATATATTAATGAATAAAACAGACACAATTTCAAGTGTCAAAACAACAAGCACACAAGTACTGCAGGGGTGTGTGGTGAACACACATCATCACCATCACTTCCCTCTTATCAACCTACTGCAGCATTTCACTCAGAGTAAAGGGCCTGCAGTCTGTAGATGTGACCTCATCACATTAGCACATGAAGAACATGATGATTCATTCTGTTCTCTCTCCTCAGACCCTGTTACTCTGGACCCCAACACTGCACATCCAGAACTCCACCTGTCTGATGATCTCACTACTGTAGAAGAGAGACCACAGAAATCACTGCTTCCTGATAATCTAGAGAGATTTGATGAGTGGGAGTGTGTCCTGGGCTCTGAGGGCTTTAACTCAGGGACACACTGCTGGGATGTTGATGTTGGAGACTGTGAATTATGGGTACTGGGTGTAATTATAGAGTCTGAAAGGAGAAGGGGATGGGGGGTCTGGGGTTCAGTGTGTCATATGGGCTACAGTAAAATCACTGGTAAATACTGGACACGCTGCCCAGGACAGACAGATCACTTCTTCACACCTAGAGAGGAACTGCAGAGGGTCAGAGTTCAGCTGGACTGGGACAGGGGGAAAGTGACATTCACTGATCTTCTAACCAGTTCACACCTGCACACTATAACACACACTTTTACTGACACTGTTTTCCCTTTATTCTGTAATAACAGTTCCTCTCCTATGAGGATCTTACCAGCAAAGATATCAGTAACTGTGGAACAGCAAAGTTAACGTTGCCTTGAATTAATCTGCATACATGTAATAATGAACATTATATTTATAAATATATATTTTGACTATATCTTAGAAAATTCAATAAGTTTTTCCTCAAAATATTAGAATCATGACTTTGATTATTAACTATTGACTTAGAAAGTATAATTTTTTAATTTCTCTTTGTCATTACATTTTTATAACCTGAATCATCAGAAAGTTTGAGTCCACTGAATGTGAATGTATTACATGTGAGAAATATGGATCTGATGTCCTGACTGGAATCTCTTACCATAATGATGCCATAATAAATAATGTTCAGCAGTCCAAGTGTATAAGGGTGATGATCATTCTGCTGTATTGTCCCTGATTAAGTGTTTGATCTGTGTTTTCCTGATCTCTGTCACGTTACAGCCCCTGACTCCTCCCCTTTGGGCGTGTATTTATGTCGTCTACGTCTAGTCGTCTGCGTCTGTGGATCTTCGTGGGTGTGGATGTGTCGAAATGTGTTCATTCGTCTCAACTGTGGCTCGTCTCGTGATCACTCTGGGGTTATGTGGTTTGTCTATTTAATGTGCGTTCGCGCAGTGTCCCATGCTCGTCTTTGTCTAAGTCATACACGATAATGTGTGTATAGTTGTGTGTGCGCTATCCGCGCTAAAACTTATATGTTAATAAACGTGGCGTTCATCAAGCAAGGATTCTGTGCCTCGTCCTTCGCCCTCCACCGAGCATCACAGAAAGACGAGCCGACCAATCGAACGCCAGGATACACGACCCGTGCCAAGAAGGGGAAGAGGCCCAGCAGGCACCACCATGCCTCTTCTCCTGCACAGCACCGCGAAGCCCCAGTGACCAGCGAGGAGATGCAGCAGGACCCGTTGTGCGCGCACCTGCTGCGTCAGGCTCGGGACACCAAGGTGGCTTTGATGGCGAAGCGGCGGTGAGGATGTGGAAGGAGCGACACGGCTCTCCCACTAGAGACTGCTCGCCTCTGGCGCTTGGCTCCCTAGAGCTCTGCTCAGCAGAGAAGACCCCCGAGAGCGAGTTCGAGGGAGTAGAGTCGGAGGAGTACTGTGAAAAGGAGGAAAGCCCTCCTCCGTCCGTATACTCGGCCCCCACCGAGTATTATGGTGAGGGCGAGGAAGAAGAACGCCCTCCTCCATCCGAGTACTCGGACGGTGAGCCGTACACGGAGGACGAGAACGGTGAGCCGTGCACAGAGGAGGAAGACAGTGACCCGTAAACGGAGGAGGAGGACTTGAGTCCGCCCCCCTCGGAGTTCTCCGGGGAAACGGTGAGGGGGAAGAGAGGGTGCAAGGAGGAAGTCTGTCCCTATCCCTCTGAGGGGAGCACTATGGACTGGTCCCGTGACGAAACCCCGGTGGAGCCAATGATCTGGTGTTCAGACGGTGAAGAAGAGGAAATGGAGGAAGAGAGCACCACTCAGGAGGCCAGATCAGGGGAGCGATCACCAGGGGGAGGTGGAGTTCCATGCTGGGGTCCTTGGCGAGGGGCCATCCTGCGTCGCGCCCCACGGGGGCTGCCAGAAAGACTGGTCGCGTGCCCGTTGAGAGGGCTTTATGATTTACTCCTGGTACCATGTAACGTTATTGTATTCGTTCTTAATACAATAAAGATAGACACTTTAAGAAACTTGTCTTGTTTTATTTCCCACTCGCTCAACGTGTGTTCTTCCTACTCCCTCTATTCATGTTCTGCTTAACTATTGTTATCTCACTAGTGACATCTAGTGTTACAATTAAATTACATCATTAACTGAATATCATTATAGTGGGGTCAGTGTGATCCCAGTGTGTCCTCATGTCCAGCACACTTTAACTCCTCTCAGTCTGTCAGGCAGAGGACTTTGTTTCTCCTCTTTCTATGCTCCCTCTCTTCTTTCTTTTTATTTCTTTCTCATTCCTCTCAAGCTGAACATTACTGTTTTTCTCAGCACATTTTTCTCTGCTTCCTTCAGCTTTTCGTCCTTCTGTCTCTTCTTTTTTGTCTTCATGCTTTTCTCCCTTTTTATTTGATGTTGTTCCTCCTTGAACTCTTCCACCATTTCTGTATTCATGCTCCCATACAGGTCCTCTTCTCTCTTGCTCTCACTTTTTTTTCTTCTCCCCTTTCTCTCCTTCTCTCACTTTCTCTTTTTCTCTCACTTTCTCTCCTTTCTCTCCTTCTCTCACTTTCTATCCATCTCCTCTCCATCTGTAGCTTCTTTTCACATTCAGGTCTTTTCTTTCGTTTTCTGACCTTCCTTGGATGGATTTACATGTGGCCTTCTCTCTACTGAACACATCATCTTAAAGTTTTCATACTTTGTCTCTTTTTCCTTAATATTTTCCTTCAATCCATCAATCATTGTTTCTTTTTCTTTCTCACCACGCATCTCCAAATATATTTGATGCCAATCATCTTCGTGTTTCTTCAGATTTTTTTTCTTGTTCTGTTTGATCCTCTCTATGCCTCCATCTCTCTCACTCTCTACATCTCTCTCTCTCCATCTCTCAGTCTGTACATCTCCTTCAGTGTGTTCCTTCAGTGTAATCTCTCTGGTCATCACATCCTCCATCTCTCTCTTCTCTTTTCTTGCTTGCATTATGAATCTCTCCAGATAGGTCACTCTGTCCTTTATTTTCTGGAGATCTCGTTCCATTTCATTCTTCTCCCAGGTCAGGTCCACCTTTCTCTCTTCTTCTGTTCTCCTAAGTGAGAGTGATCACTCTCTTTCTGTTGTGGAGTGTATCTTCCTCTCAGTGTGACACTGTGCAGACGTCTCCATCACTCTTTTTAGTGAGGGCTCCTTCACTTGACCGTTCCATTCTTCTCCACTGCAAAGCTCTGCTATCATTGTTTGCAAATGGTGTAATATCATTTCAATTGAGTCTAAGGACCTCCTGGTGTTTTCAAATCCTTCCTCTCTTCTCAGTACTGCACTGTTGAGCTGTAACAAACATGCACTAGTGTTAGTGTTAAGATCTGGTGTTTCTGTTCCTGATCTACTGAGAATTGGCCCCTCTTGGGTTCTGTCAAGAAGTAATGTCAGTGTGACAGAAATTATTGATTAGATCATGTTTAGTTATTATAAGAGATCATTATGAACTTTATGATTTAGTACATGTCATTTGATTAGACATTAATGGTGTGTTTCAGTGTAATCATACTTGTACTTGTGTTTAGTTCATATTATGCATGTGTGCTATACTGTGACCCAGGTCAAGGAGAGTGCAGAGGGTAAGAGCACTCTGTTAACTGGTTGTCACTAGTCACTAGTTAGCTTTCTCTCCGTTCAACTGATACATCAGTTTCTTCCGCTAACTCTAGGGAAGTCCATATTAGGAGATACACACACGTGAGGCAAAGTAGCCTGCTGGGCGCCTATGTTTTGAACATGCTGTGCTAAACTTGCTTGCTAGAACTGCTGAATTGTGTTTAAGATTGTATATAAGCAGGGGGACTGTCCCCTTGTTCTCAGAGTTGTCATGCTTGAATGAGACTCTCATGTCTGTCTCTGTCTTGTGTTTGTCTTTGTTCATTTTATATATTTATATATTTTAATAAATTAATCATTTTAACCACGTCTGAGTCCTCATCTATTTTCAGAAAAGTTCCCATGCTTTGCAATGAAGAAATGCTTTCGCTAACACATGCTGATAGTGTTGATAATGATAGAATGCTTTGCAATGAAGCAAGTTGGGCAAAGTCAAGGCGGGGACTGACGGTCCGAGGGGTTCGACTGGTGACGATCGGGAAGGGTCTGGTAAGACAAACTGTTCCCATGCTTTTCAATGAAGAAATGCTTTCACCGACACATGATGATACTGTTGATAATGATAGAATGCTTTGCAATGAAGAAATGCTTTGCCTATGTACATAGATGTCACGCAGATAAAGTGATTAAACCTGGTACTGAGTTTCTGAAAAAAATATATGTTCAAATCTCCACTCTTCCGGTTCAACAGGTCCCCTAATGGTTTTCGCAGGGAAAATAGGGGTCCTGGTAGGTGAAGTAAAGCATGGTGTCCTGTATCCCTGCTCTCCCCTCCTGGGGAAGTGTCAACACCCCCCACAGGATGAGCAGGAGTATAGGGGTCATGGTGGGTGATCGTTGACCTTTCTTGACAGTTGTTGTGCTTGGAGTGTGAGCACACCCACTCTGCACTCCTCCCACTCACCTGAGGCACCCTGAACACCCTCCTTTCACCCTATAGGAGCTGGGGTGTAACCTACTCCGTGCACTCTGCCTCTGTGCTCACCAGCTCCTCCTCCTTTAACCCTTCACGACCACCCAGTCCCCTGGTTTCAGGTTGGGTTGCAGACTTTCCCGTGGCTAAAGCAAGGCCTCTTACACCGACCTGTGAATTAGTGACAAAACAAAAAACAGATTTGCACAATAATTCAGCATGCATTTGGCGGCCTGCCAAATTTTTGAAATCAACAACTTTGATTTTGCTGGTCCAGTGTCAGGAGTCTTGGCTTTTAACAATATATGTATTCATGGCAACGTGTGTTTAATGTCATTTCATTTAATTAATGTAAAAAATATTAAAGTTTTGAAATGAGATCTGATTCATCTTTTGACCTACTGAGTTTAGTCATTCTTTAATCACCACTTTATTTATTTGGCTGAGGTTACCGTGATTGAAACTCTTCCTCCACTCTCTGCTCTCCTGGTTTCTGCCCTTCTTACACAGTGTGATCATTCTGTGAACAGTTACTCCAGGACCCAGTGTCACGTGTCTTAGCTTTTTATGACATATTCATGATAACATGCGTTTAATGTAATTTCACATCTTCAAATTAAAAATATTAAGATTTTGAAATGAGAACTGATTCATATTTTGACCTCCTGAGTTTAGTCATTCTTGTATGACCATTGAACACATCCTAACAGTGATCTGTTCTGCAGCTGCAGAACTGTCGCCATCTGGTGGAGAAATCATGTATGTTTTGCAGCATATTAGCTCTTAAACCGAAGCTCCTCCTCCCTGTACAGACCTCCCTGTTTGAGGAAGTAAATCTGGGAATGACACACATAGTCTTTATTAATTCTGCGTTCAGGTGAGTTATAAATATTATGAAAACCTCTTAACTCTGGTATTTACTTCTTTCTGCCTTATTTCTAAAAGGAGTCTAAACTTCCTCAGCTGGATAAAGGACTACAGTGACTGATTCTCTCCTGTGCTACTGTGTTTATTACAGACGATCTAAAAGTGAAAGTGAAATTTGTACAGAAGGAGACATTACAGAGAAACAGCACAGCAGCTGTTGGAGGAAATGGCTGCTACAAACCCTCTGTCAGAAGAAGAGTTTTCATGTCCTGTGTGCTGTGACATCTTCAGGGATCCTGTTTTACTGTCATGTACCCACAGTGTGTGTAAAACCTGTCTGCAGCAGTTCTGGGAAACCAAGGGATCTCAAGAATGTCCAGTTTGTAGGAGAAGATCTTCTAAATCTGAACCTCCCCTTAATCGTGCATTAAAGAACCTGTGTGAGTCTTTTCTAGCGAGCAGGAGTCAGAGATCTTCAGCAGGGTCTGAGGTTCTCTGCAGTCTGCACAATGAGAAACTCAAAGTCTTCTGTCTGGAGGACCAACAGCCTGTGTGTGTGGTGTGTCAGATTTCAAAGGAGCATAAAACTCATGACTGCTGTCCAGTAGAGGAAGCTGTGTGTGACTTTAAGGTATGAAATATACACTAATGTTTAACTGTAATGTTTTTCCAGTGTTTACAATTATCTTGAAATATATGTTAGACAGTCTAGATTAAATTTGTCAGATGATGAGATTTCAGACAACTAAATCAGACCTTCATTCATCGTGAAAATATAAATAAAAATATTGATATACATCCTGCTACAATATATCATACATCTCAATTTGATAGTAAAAGGATGATAAGGAATCATAGTAATCATGCCATTGTGTTCAGTCATTATAATCACTGTAATCTCCAGCACATCTATACAGATGCAGTGATGAGTCCTATAAGACTCACACTGTCCTCTACTAAACCCGTATTTTACAGAACAAACTCAAGACCTCACTGGAGTCTCTACAGCAGCATCTGAAGGTCTTAGAGGAACATAAACAAGTCTGTGATAAAACAGCAGCACACATTAAGGTGAAAGGTCACTCTGTGTTCTGAATGGTGCTGTGATCACTGTCCACGTACACCATAATGAAACACACACATTTGGACAGTTTATATTTCCTCATCATCTCCCATTCCAGTATCAGGCCCAGCACACAGAGAGGCAGATAAAGGAGGAGTTTGAGAAGATCCACCAGTTTCTAAGAGATGAAGAAGCAGCAAGAATAGCTGCACTGAAGGAGGAAGAGGAGCAGAAGAGTCACATGATGAGGAGGAAGATTGAGGAGATGAGTGGAGAAATAGCATCTCTTTCAGATCAAATCAGAAACACAGAGAAGGAGATGGAAGCTGAGAACATCCCGTTCTTACTAGTAAGAATCACTCAGTCTGTATCTTTCTCTCTCTCTCTCTCTCTCTCTCTCTCTCTCTCTCTCTCTGTCTCTCTCTCTCACACACACACACACACACACACACACAAATGCATAAGTAAAATGTTTTGACATTTGTTTTAGTTTGTGTGTGTGCGTGCGCGCGTGTGTGTGTGTGTGTGTGAGGGTCTTTAGACACATTGATGTTATCATATAAGGAAGATGCATGTTTGACCCTTATATAAACAAAATGACTAAAATTTGATTTCACTTTCTGTGTTTGTTCCTCTGTTTCCTTATCAGAACGTGTCGTCCACACTGAAAAAGTAAATGATTATTATTTCTGTTTGATATATTATGTTACACATTGTGTTTGTGAAATTGTTCTCATACATTCAAATCTTCAGTATGTGGTCTCTGTTATTTCAGAAACATGATATATGAAGACGGTATTTAAGAAAATATAAATACATTTTTGATACTGATTATGTGCAAAACGTGGTTAGATACACTGATATGTTTAATGAAAGATAATAATACAGCTTTGTATATTTCATGTGAAATTTTTTTCATGTGTTAATTTAAATGTTAAATAATTAGAATATGATATATGCTAAAATATTATGATAATACAGCTTTATACACTTCCAGAGTTCATCACACCCCAAAACAACATGAGAAGGTGTCAGGAGCTCTGATCAATGTAGCAAAACATCTTTCCAACCTGAAGTTCAGAGTCTGGGAGAGAATGCAGAAGATTCTCCAGTACTGTGAGTTTTGGTGTTCTTTGATTAATTAGAGTAATTCTGTTCTCCTCACAATTAGAACTCTTTAGAGAGAGAAACATTAACATTGTGTGTTTGGTACATGAACTATTCCAGTATTAAAGGCTGTATTAGTATAAACAGTGAGGGGGACGACCAGTTGACTGCTGGTCTGAGGAGAGACAGTCAGTCCATGAGGAGATCTACACCACCCACTCTCCACATCTACACACCACCCACTCTCCACCTCTACACACCACCCACTCTCCCCTCTACACACCACCCACTCTCCCCCTCTACACACCACCCACTCTCCCCCTCTACACACCACACACTCTCCCCCTCTACACACCACCCACTCTCCACCTCTACACACCACCCACTCTCCCCTCTACACACCACCCACTCTCCACCTCTACACCACCCACTCTCCCCTCTACACACCACCCACTCTCCACCTCTACACCACCCACTCTCCACCTCTACACAACACCCACTCTCCCCCTCTACACACCACCCACTCTCCACCTCTACACACCACCCACTCTCCCCTCTACACACCACCCACTCTCCACCTCTACACCACCCACTCTCCCCTCTACACACCACGCACTCTCCACCTCTACACCACCCACTCCCCATCACCCTGAGTCTGACCCTATAGGGCTGTATGGAGTGGGACGCGGGTCCTTGAGACTCCAGGCTAAGGGGCTTCCCACAATCCTCCATCCTATTAAGAGGAGTCGTAGTGCTCAGAGGAGTGTGGTTGTGAAGGTGGAGATCCTAGCAGTGCTGACAGATGGAGGTGGAGGAGGTTCTACACCCACACTGTTCCAGGAACAGGACACAGCACTCCAAACACCCAGACACATCTCCACCTCCCCACAGCCCAGAGTCCAGCTGAGCCCAAGCAGACACCCCCTGCTCCAGCCTCTGTGGGTCGGCGCCCCCCCAGGGACCAGCAGGTTCCCTGCATGTCGGCCAGGACCCTCCCTTGTCTGTTTGTCTGTCCCTGTCGGTGTGTATCCCTGTCGCCATCTTTGTGTCTGTGTCCTTGTCTGTATCTCTGTTGCTGTTTTTGTGTACATGTCTGCATCTGTCTGTGTCACTGATAACATCTTTGTGTTGGTACGAGAGTTTTCCTTGGTGTTGTCATGGCATCACTGTGTCTGTGTTTCTGTCTGTCACTGTGTCTGTGTTGTGTGTGTAGCCCCCTGTTGTCCTGGGGAGGGTGTTGTAGTTGTGGCACGTCGGTGGACTCCTCCCTGGAGGATCTGCTCCTGGGGGGTCTGGACACTGTGGTCCTCGTCCTCTGGTCCTGTCCTTCAGTCTGGGGACTGTCCACTGGTGTTAGTCACTCTGGGAGTAGCGCCCTTTAGTGGGGGAACTGTAACAGTATCCACCCACTAATGAGGACACACACACACTTCAGTACACAGACACTAATAATACACACATGCAGTGTGACACTCAGTGTAACATGTGATACTCACATAATGAATCCAAGATATGTAGAAATATATTAATGAATAAAACAGACACAATTTCAAGCGTCAAAACAAGCACACAAGTACTGCAGGGGTGTGTGGTGAACACACATCACCATCACTTCCCTCTCATCAACCTACTGCAGCATTTCACTCAGAGTAAAGGGCCTGCAGTCTGTAGATGTGACCTCATCACATAAACACATGAAGAACATGATGATTCATTCTGTTCTCTCTCCTCAGACCCTGTTACTCTGGACCCCAACACTGCACATCCACACCTCCACCTGTCTGATGATCTCACTACTGTAGAAGAGAGACCACAGAACTCACTGCTTCCTGATAATCCAGAGAGATTTGATGTGTGTGAGTGTGTCCTGGGCTCTGAGGGCTTTAACTCAGGGACACACTGCTGGGATGTTGATGTTGGAGACAGTGATGAGTGGGCACTGGGTGTAATTAGAGAGTCTGAATGGAGAAAGGGAGAGAGGGTCTGGGATTCAGTGTGGAGTCTGGGCTACAATCCGGGCACTTACTGGACACGCTGCCCAGGACAGACAGATCACTACTTCACACCTACAGAGGAACTGCAGAGGGTCAGAGTTCAGCTGGACTGGGACAGGGGGAAAGTGACATTCACTGATCTTCTAACCAGTTCACACCTGTGCACTATAACACACACTTTTACTGACACTGTTTTCCCATTATTCTGCAGTTACAGTTCCTCTCCTATGAGGATCTTACCAGCAAAGATATCAGTAACTGTGGAACAGCAAAGTTAATGTTGCCTTGAAATAATCTGTATGCATGTAATAATGAACATTTTATATATTGACTATATATTAGAAAACGTCAATACGTTTTTCTTCAAAATATTAGAATCATTGTCATTACATTTTTATAACCTGAATCATCAGAAAGATTGAGTCCACTGAATGTGAATGTTACATGTGAGATATATGGATCTGATGTCCTGACTGGAATCTCTTACCATAATGATACCATAATAAATAATGTTCAGCAGTCCAAGTGTATAAGAGTGATGATCATTCTGCTGTATTGTTCCTGATTAAGTGTTTGATCTGTAAGTGATTTCCTGATCTCCTCCTCTGCTGTATTGATCCTGATTAAGTGTTTGATCTGTAAGTGTTTTCCTGATCTCCTCCTCTGCTGTATTGTCCCTGTGTCACGGTACGGCGGGCCCCCTACTGGTCGCCTCCATCCACAGCAGCAGTTGTGATTCTTACTAGTAAGAACGGGATGTTCTCAGCTTCCATCTCCTTCTCTGTTTTTCTGATTTGATCTGAAAGAGATGCTATTTCTCCACTCATCTCCTCAATCTTCCTCCTCATCATGTGACTCTTCTGCTCCTCTTCCTCCTTCAGTGCATCTCCTTCAGTGCAGCTTACTCATCAGGGAAATGTAACTGGGTAACAGAAGCAGCAGACAACGAGGATGGTGTCGTGGGATTGCACCGCACCGACCTGCAGGACCTGTGGACTTGTAAGGAGTGAGAGGGAATTAGAGACAGGTGTGTGTGATAATCAGTAGGTGGGGGATTGTGAGAGAGGCAGAGCCGTAGAAAGAGAGAGTTGTGACACTCTGATCTTGCCGCTCAGAGGTCACGTGGTTCATGGAGTCCCGTACAGTTCCAATCAAACACGAGCACTGAAAGGTTTTAAGCGGGAAAGACATCAGCGGTTACCATATTTCTGGTAAATATTACAACATAATATGCATTAATTATCATTTTCCACATACTAACAACTTGATGATAAAAATATTTATTGATATAATTTTTTATAGTATCTTTGAACAAAACTAGAGTTACAAATAGCCTGTTGAAGCAGCCTGCACTATTAAAGGTTCAGGCATAGATTTATTTAGCCCACAAAACAACACTAAAAACACATTTAACTGCTACTACTACTATTTATTCTACTATTATAAATAAATAAATAATAAATATTTATTCTACTATATAAATACTATATAAATAAAAACTATATAAATATATATAAACTATATAAATAAAAACTACTATTTATTCTGTAGTCTACACTACAACACTAAAATAACATCATTAAATATATAAATTAATTCATTAGCCACATTACAACACTAAAATAACATCATTAAATACATAAATTAATTCATCCCTAACATTTTCGTTTCCCATCAAACTGTTAGTTTGTCACAGGGGCGATATACATGGAGGCATAATCAAGTTCTAAGTGTGCTAGCGTGTTTATTTGATAAGAAGTGCTTAGAGGTTAATGCATTGACTAGTGTTGGTAATCGGTACGCAAGTAGGTTTGTGAGGGAGGGTCAATGTGCAGGAGAACACGATTGTGCCGTTGATGTTGGCAGGTGGGGTGAAGCACGAGATTGGAAACTTCTAGTAGATATAGGGAGAAAACTACAGGTTCCGGAGTGCATAGCAGTAACTTCATTGAGGCCCGATATGGTGTTGTACTCGGAAAGTAAACGGATTGTTTACTTTATCGAATTAACGGTTCCGTTTGAAGACGCGGTTGATGAAGCATTTGAGAGGAAAAAGTTAAAATACGCTGACTTGGTGGCTAATGTGCGAGAACGCGGATGGCAGGCGCACATAAGACCAGTAGAAGTAGGTGCTAGGGGCTTTGTGGCTAAATCTATGACATCGTTGTTAACACAGTTCTGCCTTAGAGGGAGAAAGTTAAGATCAGCTGTGAAGGAGCTGTCGGTGGTAGCTGAAAGAGCTAGCCAATGGCTGTGGATTAAGAGGGCACAGACTACTTGGGGGCATGTCCCATAAAGGTGGCTTGACCGGTCTTATGAGTGAGACGTTGGGAAGGTGAAATGGGTAACATAAAAGGTGGTTGAACAGCAAGCTTTGAGGGGGGTGAGGCTGGGACGCCAGCCCTCACCGTTGAGCCTCCTGGAGGTGTTGTGGGCTCAAATCAATGAAACACCAACGAAGGGAGGTGCCCACCTGATGACCCCAGTGAAGAGCTTGTAAGTGGTTGTGGGCGTTGCTGTTACTTTGCGTGAAGGTCTGTCTAGGGCTGTGTTGTGGTCTGAGTACGTGGCAGTTGAGGCAAGTGACCATGAACATAGCACGCTGTGATTCTGGATCCTTGCCGAGCCAGTATCAGATTGTAGCTGTTGTTGTGTTCTGCTCAAACAACTGGTGTGTGTTTAGGATGTCGTTGTTGCTTTGTTTGAAGGTCAGTCCAGGTTGATGTGATGATCTGAGTACTTGGCAGTTGAAGCAATGGACCATGAACATAGTACTCTGTGCTTCTGGATCCTTGCCGAGCCAGTATCAGTTCATAGATGTTGCAGTGTTCTAATAGTGGTTGGTTGGTTAATAACATGCACGGTTATGGTTGTTGGAGAGAAGATGGGCGGTAGGGCCTTGTGAGGAGTATGGGAGTGGCATAGGATATTTCACCATCTTATCCTGTGTTTAAGTATAATCTACAGATTGATTTCTTATTGAACATGGTTGGCTGTGCAGCATTTGGATGTACCAATCGGGTCCGAGAAAGGGATCCGGATGTATGGGTTTCCAAAAGATACCTACAGAAGAAAAAAGTGGTTGGCCCAAATCAGTAGAATCAACCTGACCATCACAAGAAATTACAATAACAGAAAACTATGTGCAGTAAGTTCTGCTCATACACCAAATGTGCAGATCATGATTTATTGTTTCATTTTTGTGTTGCATTACGCACCTGACTTCAAATAAAGATATGATATGTGGTCTGAGATTCTGTGAGGAATTTAAACTCATTCTGCAGGCACACTTTGAGGGAGAACAATTCACGACAACCAAAACAGGCCAAGTGAAATTGAAAGCTGATGCTGTTCCAACCATATTTATCCATCGTCCTGAGCCTAAGAAAAGGAAGGCCCCTGCTCTGAGAACCCCAAAATCTCCTGTCATTTCTCTTGCAGTGACGAGTGACCACACATATTGTCCTAAAATAAAATTTGGTATGAATGATTTTAAATAATAATTCATATAATTATAATGAATAAAGTTTATTTGTATTTCAATTGCTAATCCCGTTTTTTAAACCTAACAATGCCATGCAATCATTTCAGATATTACTGAAGGAAATGAGGAGAGACGGAGAAGGGAAAGTGAGGGATGTGAAATAAGGGAAGGTGGAGGCTGTGAGGAGACTGAGAGAGGTATACCAGAAAGCAGTGAGCCAAGTACGAGTGTGCAGCATCCAAGTGAGCCAGGGGTAAGTGAGAGAGACCTGAGGAAGAACCTAAAAACACAAATAAAATGTTTAGAAGCAGCCCTTAAACGACAAAAAAGAATAAATGCAGTCCTATGGAGAAAAAATTTAGTTAGGGAAAAGAAATTTGGAGCAGTTTTTTCTAAAACTCAGATGAATGCAATTGGAATGAAGAGCAAGAGGTGCATCAGATGGGGTAATGACATTAAAAAGGCCATAAAACTCTACAGGCTCAAAAGGCTACAAGCTCCTGCAGGACATGAAGATTCCTCTCCCTGACATTAGAACCCTGCAAAGAAGACTACAGTTTATAAAGATGGAACCAGGAATATTGGGGGAAGTGTTTGACATGCTTAAGCTGAAGGTAGATAGCCTAAATGAGGTGGAGAAGGAATGTGTGCTGACTCTTGATGAGATGTCAATCACACCAAGCGTGGAACTGCACCTGGGAACAGGGAAGCTTTATGGGGATGTGACTTTTACCTGGCCACACAGGAGAAGCAACGCATGCATGTGCTTTTATGTTGGCAGGGAGCACAACACACTGGAAACAAGTTGTGGCTTACCACTACAGTGGTAACTCCACTGATGGGGCAGTTTATAAACCACTCATTTTAGACATTATTCACAGAGCAGACTCCATAGGCCTACATGTTATTAATATCACCACTGACATGGGCAGCCCTAATTGGGCAATGTGGAAGGCTTTCGGAGTGGACCATAATAAAACATCTATTCCACATCCAGCAAAACCAGACAGAAGGCTATACTTTATGCCAGATGTCCCACATCTAGTTAAGAACTTGAGAAGTGCCCTTGTCCGTGGACAGACGTTTACAATTCCTCCAGATAAAGTGGAGAGGGAGAAGCTCTCTTCCTGTGAAGCTTTGATTGGCCCGTTGCAAGATTTGGTGGCTTTTCAAGAGGGGATGACACTAAAAATTGCTCCAAATGTGTCACATAAAACCCTTCACCCCAGTCATTTTGACAAGATGAAGGAAGGCCCTGCATTAAATGTCTTTAGCAAAGCAACAAGTGCCGGGCTGAAATACATGGTGGAGCAAGAACAACGAGCTGACTCTTACCTGACAACAGCATGGTTCCTGGAGCAGGTGAACCACTGGTTTGACATCATGTCTTCTCGCCACCCAGTAATGGCACTGAGCAGGCATAATAACCATCAATATCATAAATCAATCATGTTCCTTCAGCAAATGATCCAGTTGTTTCATGGTCTGAAGATTGGTCGACAGGGTAGCTGGAAACCTGTGCAAACGATTATGGCAACATCCACAATATTGTCAATCCAAGAAGACATGCTGGCCCAGGGACACTTTTTTGTGTTGACAAGCAGGTTTACACAAGACTGTCTTGAAAACCTGTTTAGCTGCATAAGACAGAGGAATCCAGTCCCAACTCCTGTAGAGTTTCACCAGGCACTAAGATCAATATCAGTTGGACAGTTTCTTATTACACTAAAATCAGGAAGCTATCAGGAGGATGACAGTAGCCTATTGGCAGACTTCCTGGATGCTAAAGAGGAATTTCCCAGTCCTGGCATCAGAGTGGATGACCTGTTGGAGCACAACCCTGTGACTACACCCTCACCTGACTACACAAAAATGGAGACCTGTGCTCTCTATCATCTGACAGGCTACATTGTGAATCAAGTAATCAAATATTCCAAAATTTGTAATGAATGTCAAATTGCAATTAAGCACAGTAATGAGAGCCCTGAAGAAGAGCACAGTATTTTACTAAAATTATTTACTAAAGGTATCTAAAATGCAGAAATAAACTAACAAGTGACCACTTAACTATAACAGTAATACTAATCACATTTATGGAGGATTATATAGGAAACGATGAATAATTCATTAACTTACCAAAAAAACAGCCGCAGAAATGCTTCAAATAAACGCAGTTCAATGCTGGAACTATAGCATGTTTGGAACTATTGGTCTCCCCATGGCACGTTTACTTCCGCATTCCTGAATTACCATAGGAGTCCATGGGAGTATTTCTACGGCATCGCGACCGGCGCGAGGTTCCGAGTGCCGACAATGACGTAATCGCGGTGGCTCCGCCCCTGCGCGAGGTCCCCGTGTGCTGTTGCCCCCCCCGTCAACAACTTACACTCGCCACACCCTCAAGCGATCTTGAAAAGTTGGCAACCCTGGTATTATTTTTTCTTGTGAGTGGTATTAAAAAGGTCTTAAAAGTCACTGAATTTGAGATTTAAAAATGTGCAGATACCCTGATTGTGTTTGTTTCCTTTTTATCTTTAATTTCTCTTTTCCTTTTGTCTTCTTATTTTTGCTTCCTTTTAATGTTTCTTTTTTATTTATTCTGTAAAGCACTTTGAGTTGCATGTATGTATGAAAGGTGCTTCACAAATAAAGGTTATTATTATTATTATATAATTATAAATACACACAGACTGAGTTGAGGTTTTCGTGATCAGTAATTATTAATTGTTAGTGGACTACTACTCCCTAGTGAGGACAAACTACCAACTACAAACCTTATTTGTTATCTCCTTCACAAACAGCTCCACCCCTCCATACACAGATGTACAAGGAAGTTAACCATGTAACACCACACTAGTCTTTATTAATTCTGTGTTCAGGTGAGTAATTAATATAATGAGAACCTCTTAAATCTGGTATTCACTTATTTCTGCCTTATTTATGAAAGGAGACTAAACTTCCTCAGCTGGATAAAGGACTACAGTGACTGATTCTCTCCTATGCTACAGTGTTTATGACAGAAGACCTAAATGTGAAAGTGATGTTTGGGCAAAAGGAGACATTACAGACTGTAACTAAACTGTAAAAACTAAGGCAGTGTTAGCTGACGTTCTCCGATTCAATCAGGTGAATCAATAGTGAATTGGCGCCATCTGGTGGAAAGATCATAAAGGTTTTCATCTTTTTGACTTATTTAAACAGTCCCCTCCTCCCTGTACACAGCTGCCCATTTAAGTGAGTAAATCTTTGAATGCCACACCTGTCTTGACTCACGTCTGGCATAAATGTTTTGATGATCTCTATACTCTGGCATCAACTCCTTAAACTCGCTAACCTGGATGAAGAACTACACTTAGCCTACGGAATTGACGTTTGGGCAGAACGATCTATTACAGCAGCTGTTGGAGGAAATGGCTGCTACAAACACTCTGTCAGAAGAAGAGTTTTCATGTCCTGTGTGCTGTGACATCTTCAGGGAACCTGTTTTACTGCCATGTACCCACAGTGTGTGTAAAACCTGTCTGCAGCAGTTCTGGCAAACCAAGAGATCTCAAGAATGTCCAGTTTGTAGAAGAAGATCCTTTAATTCCAACCCTCCTCTTAATCTTGCACTAAAGAACCTGTGTGAGTCTTTTCTAGCGAGCAGGAGTCAGAGATCTTCAGCAGGGTCTGAGGTGATTTGCAGTCTGCACAATGAGAAACTCAAAGTCTTCTGTCTGGAGGACCAACAGCCTGTGTGTGTGGTGTGTCAGATTTCAAAGGCACATAAAACTCACGACTGCTGTCCAGTAGATGAAGCTGTTTGTGACTTTAAGGTATGAAACATACTATATATATTTAACTGTAATATCTGTTTTCTTCCATGGTTTAGATTATTTTGAAATGAATATTAAATAGGCTAGATTAAACCTGTCAGGGGATGGGATTTGAAATTAAATCAAACCTTCACAGTTATTATATTTAAAGTTTATTTATTCAAAATTAAAATATAAATAACATTTTTACACACATACTGTAAATATATAGTATTACTATTTTACAGTAAACGAAACTTGGTCAAAGAGTAAACGTGGTATTCTTTTCATTCTTGACATTATTTTGTAATCTTTGTAATCTCCAGCACAGATACAGACACTGAGATTAAATCCTGTAAGACTTGTACCGTCCTCTGCCATTTTTACAGAACAAACTCAAGACCTCACTGGAGTCTCTACAGCAGCATCTGAAGGTCTTAGAGGAACATAAACAAGCCAGTGAGAAAACAGCAGCACACATTAAGGTGAAAGGTCACTCTGAGTTCTGAATGGTGCTGTGATCACTGTCCACGTACACCATAATGAAACACACACATTTGGACAGTTAATATTTCCTCATCATCTCCCATTCCAGTATCAGGCCCAGCACACAGAGAGGCAGATAAAGGAGGAGTTTGAGAAGATCCACCAGTTTCTAAGAGATGAAGAAGCAGCAAGAATAGCTGCACTGAAGGAGGAAGAGGAGCTGAAGAGTCACATGATGAGGAGGAAGATTGAGGAGATGAGTGGAGAAATAGCATCTCTTTCAGATCAAATCAGAAACACAGAGAAGGAGATGGAAGCTGAGAACATCCCGTTCTTACTAGTAAGAATCACTCAGTCTGTATCTTTCTCTCTCTCTCTCTCTCTCTCTCTCTCTCTCACACACACAAACACACACACACACACACACACACACACACACACACACACAAACGCATAAATAAAATGTTTTGACAATTGTTTTAGTTTGTGTGAGTGTGTGTGTGTGTAAGGGTCTTTAGACACATTGATGTTATTATCATATAAGGAAGATGCATGTTTGACCCTCATATAAACAAAATGACTAAAATTTGATTTCACTTTCTGTGTTTGTCCCTCTGTTTCCTTCTCAGAACGTGTCGTCCACATTGAAACAGTACGTGATTATTATTTCTGTTCTGCCCTCATTAAAGAGTTCCCCTTCCTTAATTAGACAGACAGATGACTCCTACAACGCACCAGTTGGATTTGGAGAATTTATTCAAATCAACAGAGTGCAAAGGGGTAAACTAAAATAAAGAAGCAAAATAAGACACACAATCAGCAAAAAATATGTACTTATTACCATATCTAGTACATCTACTTCAAGCATAAAGCCTAGAACTAGCCTAGCAAGATACTAACTAGCTTAACATATGAAATAGCGAGATGCTAAATGATCAACAACGGTTACATCAATGAAATTACAAACTGCAGAAATATACACATCTTATGTTTATACATAAACATATCCATGAAAATACTGACAGACGATGCTTCTACAAGTGATTTCACATGACGATGGGCGCAAATATGTAAGCTGTTAAATCTTCCGTGTTCAAAACTGGTCTGACAAACAAAACAAAACTAACGGTCACATTCTATATACGTCACAGGCTTACCGTAAATCTCAAACGCCACCTAGTGGCAAGAAAGGTAAATAACACATAGAATACTTTTACAATGAACCCAGTCCAGAACACTCCCCGCCTGGTATCTAAAAAGATGCCACCTTTTATCCAGGTGAATTTAGGTACTATAAACACTAATCAGTCTCTGGGGAAAGTAGGACGACCTCAGAGACTGGCCGCAGAAAAGTCTGGCTTGACCCGTCCCTTAAAGTCTTGAACTCCACCTTCCTTACCCTCCCATCCGTGCTGGGGAAAGTCTCGATGATGATGCCCATGGGCCAGTTGTTCCTCTGCAACTGGTCATTTTTCAAGAGGATAACATCCCCTTCTTTCAAATTGCATGTCTCCTTTCTCCACTTCCTGCGTCTCTGCAGAGTGGGGAGGTACTCAGCCTTCCATCGATGCCAAAGGGTGGTGGCGAGGCTTTGGACCTGCCTCCACTGCTTGCCGTAGAGGTCCTTCTTGTCGAATTCACCCTTGGGAGGAGGGAGGGCACCAACCTTCTGCGTGAGAAGTGTTGCAGGCGTCAGGATGAATGGGGAGTTGGGGTCTGTCGACACAGGAACCAGAGGGCGGGCGTTTAGAATAGCTGAGACCTCTGTCATGAGCGTGGTCAGGACCTCGTGCGTGAGCCTTTCTGGGCCGGCCTTCAACAGCATCGCGTCTAGGATCCGCCTCGCCAGTCCGATTAGTCCAGGGGTCACCAACCTTTTTGAAACTGGGAGCTACTTCTTGGAGACCAATTATTGCGGAGGGCTACCAGATGAATTCGCATCAATCTAATGAAAAGTTGTTGAGCGGGGGGGGGGGGGGGGGGGGGTGCGAGTGCGAGTGTCAATTGCTAAGCAGGAAGACCGCTAGCAACCGCGGCCAATCTATAATAGTAGCAAAAACATAAACGATGCAGCGCTTTGGTGCATGGCACTACAGTGAGCTATTTTTAAAACAAGCCCGCAGGCGACTCGTGACGTCCTTGCGGGCGACATGGTGCCCGCGGGCACCACGTTGGTGACCCCTGCTCTTCGGAGCCCATATGCGGCTACGGACGGTGACGGGCTATTTCCAAAGACATGTACACGCATCCTGTACTCAATGACATCATCATCCAGGTCATTATTACGATGCCAGAGGAAGTGCAGAAAATTCCGATGGTCCTCACGTACTACAAAGCAATGGAACATCTGCTGGATGTCAGTGGTTACTGCTACTGGCTCCCTCCTAAACCGTAGCAATACCCCGAGCAAACTGTTGTTCATGTTTGGGCCCGTAAGAAGGACATCATTGAGGGACACCCCTTGGTATTGCGCGCTGGAGTCGAATACCACCCTCACCTGCCCAGGCTTCTGAGGATGATATACTCCAAAGAACGGTAGATACCAGCACTCCTCATCTGGTGGGGAAGGTGGTGCTACTTCAGCATGACCATTCTCAAAGAGCTTGCTCATGAACTCAATGAAATACTCTCTCTTTTCTGAGTGTTTCCTTAGCGTCCTGGTAACTGCAGCAAGACGAGTCCTTGCCTGCTCACAGTTGTTTGGCAGACGCTGGCGTGGGCTCCGGAAGGGGAGAGGAGCCTCCCAGCTGTTGTCATCACCCTGTTTCAGTTCCTTCTCCATAATTGTCAGGAAGGCAATATCTTCCATAGATGGGGCCGTCTTCTCATCATCTCTTGTGTTACAGAAGATGAACTTCCCCATGAGTCGGGTTTTGTCATTTGGCAGGGATGGTTGATTGGAGAATGAAGGATCCTGAAACTGACCAATGAGATTGAGCTTCTCCTTGAGTTCGATCTTGTTGGGGCAGGGACAAAGGACACTGGGACGCCCATTCTCAAGAACATAAGTTCTGTAGACATTCACAGGCGAGGGTGCGTGCGCGCCATTAATACACACATCCCCTACTATCACCCAGCCGAGGGCTAATCGCTGGGCAAAGGGAGCATGTGGGGGGCCATTGCGCTGTTCAAGAACCTTGTGCACCTGGATCATGTCTCTTCCTAAAAGGAGTAAGATCTCGGCCTCCGGATCAAGAGGAGGTATTTTTGAGGTGAGGGACTTCAGGTGTGAATGGTGCATCACAGCAGCTGGCGTAGGTATCTCTGCCCTATTGTCAGGCAGTTGATCACACTCAATGAGTGTAGGTAGAGCTAGACTGTTTTTTTCATCAGCCGACTCCACGATGAACCCCCTGGCTCTGCGGCCGGCAGCCTCTGACACACCTGCACAGGTTTTGAGTGTGTAGGGAGAAGTGTCGTTGGCTATGTTGAACATCTCAAAGAATGATGACCTGGCTAGTGACCTATTACTCTGGTCGTCCAGGATGGCATATGCTCTCCTTTTCTCCTCAGGTCGGTCTTTAGGATATACGTAGACCAGACTAATTTTAGCGCATGACTTAGTAATTGCGCTGTCTCCACAGACCTCTGTGCAGATTGAGGTAGTGACTGAAGCGGAAGAAAGTCCTTCTCCCTCCCCGCCATGCTCTTCTGAGGAGCCGCTAGCAGGCTTTGTCGACCATGGTGCAGGACCGGCATGAAGGGCTGCGATGTGCTTGTCGCTGTTGCATTCAGAGCACTGGATGATGTCCTTGCAGTCCTTAGCTTGGTGAGAGGTTGAAGAACAACAACGGAAGCAAATACTATTTTCTCTAAGGAAGGCCTTACGCTCGTCCAGCAGTTTTGCTCTAAAGGATCTACACTTAGATAGGGGGTGGGGCTTTTTATGTATGGGACACTCTTTATCAAAGTTGCCTGAACCCTTAGTCTCGCTCTCCTTGGGGTGATTGGCCACCTCTATTTTATGCACAGCTACGGATTTAGCTGACCTAGGTGAGTATTTCTCCCCTCTAGGTGGCGTATTGTGAGGCACTGCTGCAGCAAAACTCGGATCGTTCCTCATCCTTGCTTCTGAACGAATGAAGTCGGCAAACACAGAAAAGGGTGGGAAGATGGCGTGGTGTTTTTCTTTATACTTAGTACCGTGCACCATCCACTTCTCCTGCAGGTTAAACTGCAATTTTTCCAAGATAGGGTTAATGCCTTGCGCAGTGTCCAGGTAAGCTAAGGCAGGCAGGAACCCATCCTCTTTGGCTGCCTGTATCTCCAGGAGAAGGTCGCCTAGCTCTCGTAGTTGCTTGGGTTCTTTATTGGAGAACTTAGGGAATTGTTCAAGCTTGTGGAAGAGAGCCGCCTTCATGGCCTCTGGTGATCCATAAACCTCCTCTAATCTCTGCCAGACCATACTGAGGGCCTGACTTGGGTCATTGATACGAACTGACCTCAATCTCCTAGCGTGATCCGTCGACTCTGGACCAAGCCATTTAATCAGAAGGTCAAGGTCCTCACTAGGTTTCAGACCCAGATCTTCAATGGCGTTTGAGAAGTTGGACCTCCAAGCCCAGTAATTTTCGGGTTTGTCATTGAACTTTGTGAGTCCAGCTGTGAGTAGCTCACGGCGAGCTAAGAACCTTCCCAGCACTGATGCATCAGCACTGGGTTCTCCTCTCCGTGGATAACTATAATCCCCTGTATCTTGCCTGGGCGTCCATCGGTTCCTTGGTTCAGATGCTGGGTGTGGTGCAACATGACCTCCTTCACTTCTCGGTGTGAATTGCACTGGCGGCCGCCTTGAATGAGCAGCTGTTACCATTGGCATTGTGGCTTTTACGGACAGACGTTGTGTCTCACTTAGGCTTAGTAGCTTGTGATGTCTCTGGAAATCATCACCAGAGTTGAGGTTAGCAGCTGCTGAGGAAGTTAAGGCAGCCTTTACATCCTGCTCTGGGTCATCAGTGCTCGCATCTGATTTAATATAAGCACACTGTTCTTGAACATATTTCTTTGTTCTCTCAACTGAATGACAGAGTGACCCTTGGTCGACATTATAAACCCTAGTGAGCTCCCCCATAGCTGCCAAATCCACTGCCGATTCAAAAACATTAGCTTCGGCACAAGCAGCATCAGCCTCCTTCTCTTGCTGTATAGCCTCCAATGTGGCATCGAGACGCGTCTCCTCTACTTTCAGTTGAGCCTTTTTTAATTTAATATCAATTTCCCTCTGCACATGCAATGCCCTTGCCCGTGCGGCTTCAGCTTTAGCTCGTGCGTCTATTGCAGCAAAGCTAGCTGCAGATCTTACAGAGTGCTTTGATGATTTTGTTATATTTGATGAGTGAGAACACTCTGATCTCGTTTCATACTTCTTTTCCCCTGTTGCCGACATCTTGACACTAGTAGATGTAGAACAGGCAGGATATCTTACTCACTGTTGTAGAAATCACAGAGGAGTCCGTCTTTTACTGTTCTGCCCTCATTAAAGAGTTCCCCTTCCTTAATTAGACAGACAGATGACTCCTACAACGCACCAGTTGGATTTGGAGAATTTATTCAAATCAACAGAGTGCAAAGGGGTAAACTAAAATAAAGAAGCAAAATAAGACACACAATCAGCAAAAAATATGTACTTATTACCATATCTAGTACATCTACTTCAAGCATAAAGCCTAGAACTAGCCTAGCAAGATACTAACTAGCTTAACATATGAAATAGCGAGATGCTAAATGATCAACAACGGTTACATCAATGAAATTACAAATTGTGCAGAAATATACACATCTTATGTTTATACATAAACATATCCATGAAAATACTGACAGACGATGCTTCTACTAGTGATTTCACACGACGATGAGCGCAAATATGTAAAGCCTGGTTCACACTACACGACTTTTCAGTCGTCAGGTTTTTGTGCCATCCGCACTACACGACTGGTCGTGCTGTAATCGCGAGTCTTTCAGTTGTTGTGGCGTTCACACTACATGACTAATCGGCGACGCGGGCTCACGAATTACACGACTGCGGAACGACTGGGTAATCGCCGACTCATCTGGCTGCAGTCCAAAAACACGAGAACACGAAAACGAAACTCTCCCAGAACCAGCAACACCACGTAGAAGAAAAAAACAATGTACATGTACTCCACATTTTTGTTATTGTTATTTTTTTTTACCGTTTATACACTCCATAGTCCCAAGTTGCCAGAATTATTTCATCTCTCCGTTGCAGTGAACATATAATCAATCGCACTATTTCTCCAGTGCTGTCACAATAACTTAAACACAGTGTTGTAGTAAAGTTGTAAGAAAGGTGAGGATTTTGTGTGTTTGCTGGGTTACTGTTTTGAAAGCATTCTTGAAAGTTTTTTACATTCTTCAGAGATATCTTCAGCGGTGCCGTGGTTCTCTCTCCACGTTCCCATTGGCTGTAGCTAGACGCTGCTGCCGACTTTCAGTCGCCGACTGCTAGATATTAAACATGCTAGATATCTGCCAGTCATCTGCGACCAGTCGGCGACCAGTCGGTGACCAGTCGGCGACGGCTCGGTGAGCGTCTTTCAGCGTCTTTCAGCAGTTCACACTACACGACTGAGCGAGCGACGAGTGATCGCCGATTAGCCTCCGACCACAGTTTTTGTCGGCGATCAGTCGGCGACTGAAAGACCAGCCTAAAATCGTGTAGTGTGAACCGGGCTTAAGCTGTTAAAATCTTCCGTGTTCAAAACTGGTCTGACAAACAAAACAAAACTAACGGTCACATTCTATATACGTCACAGGCTTACCGTAAATCACAAACGCCACCTAGTGGCAAGAAAGGTAAATAACACATAGAATACTTTTACAATGAACCCAGTCCAGAACTATTTCTGTTTGATCTCCATATTGTGTTACACATTGTGTTTGTTATTCTGATACATTCAGATCTTCACTGTGTGGTCTCTGTTATTTTAGAAACATGATATAAGACGGTATTTAAAAAAATAAAAATACATTGATACTGATTATGTGCAAAAAGTGGTTAGATACACTGATATGTTTAATGAAAGATAATAAAACAGCTTTATACATTTCCAGTGAAATTTTTTTCATGTGTTAATTTAAATGTTAAATAATTTGAATATGATATATGATAAAACATTATGATAATACAGCTTTATACACTTCCAGAGTTCATCACACCCCAAAGGAACATGAGATGGTGTCAGGAGCTCTGATCAATGTTGTAAAACATCTTTCCAACCTGAAGTTCAGAGTCTGGGAGAGAATGCAGAAGATTCTCCAGTACTGTGAGTTTTGGTGTTCTTTGAATAATTAGAGTAATTCTGTTCTCCTCACAATTAGAACTCTATAGAGAGAGAAACATTAACATTGTGTGTTTGGTAAATGAACTATTCCAGTATTAAAGGCTGTATTAGTATAAACAGTGAGGGGGACGACCAATTGACTGCTGATCTGAGGAGAGACAGTCAGTCCATGAGGAGATCTACACCACCCACTCTCCACCTCTACACACCACCCACTCTCCACCTCTAAACACCACCCACTCTCCACCTCTACACACCACCCACTCTTCCCTCTACACACCACCCACTCTCCACCTCTACACCACCCACTCTCCACCTCTACACACCACCCTCTCTCCACCTCTACACCACCCACTCTCCACCTCTACACACCACCCACTCTCCACACCACCCACTCTCCACCTTTACACCACCCACTCCCCACCTCTACACACCACCCACTCTCCACCTCTACACACCACCCACTCTCCACCTCTACACACCACCCACTCTTCCCTCTACACACCACCCACTCTTCCCTCTACACACCACCCACTCTCCACCTCTACACACCACCCACTCTCCACCTCTACACCACCCACTCTCCACCTCTACACACCACCCTCTCTCCACCTCTACACCACCCACTCTCCACCTCTACACACCACCCACTCTCCACCTCTACACACCACCCACTCTCCACCTTTACACCACCCACTCCCCACCTCTACACACCACCCACTCTCCACCTCTACACACCACCCACTCTCCCTTCTACACACCACCCACTCTCCACCTCTACACACCACCCACTCTCCACCTCTACACCACCCACTCTCCACCTCTACACACCACCCACTCTCCACCTCTACACCACCCACTGTCCACATCTACACACCACCCACTCTCCCCTCTACACACCACCCAATCTCCACCTCTATACATCACCTACTCTCCACCTCTACACCATCCATTCTCCACCTCTACACACCACCCACACCCCATCACCCTGAGTCTGACCCTTTAGGGCTGTATGAAGTGGGGCGTGGGTCCTTGAGACTCCAGGCTAAGGGGCTTCCCACAATCCTCCATCAAGCCTCCATCCTATTAAGAGGAGTCGTAGTGCTCAGAGGAGTGTGGTTGTGAAGTTGGAGATCCTGGCAGTGCTGAGTCACAGATGGAGGTGGAGGAGGTTCTACACCCACACTGTTCCAGGACCAGGACACACCGCTCCAAACACCCAGACACATCTCCACCTCCCCACAGCCCAGAGTCCAGCTGAGCCCAAGCAGACACCCCCTGCTCCAGCTTCTGTGGGTCGGCACCCCCCCAGGGACCAGCAGGTTCCCTGCATGTCAGCCAGGACCCTCCCTTGTCTGTTTGTCTGTCCCTGTCCGTGTGTGTCCCTGTCACCATCTTAGTGTCTGTCCATGTCCCTGTCTGTGTCCCTGACACCATGTTTGTGTCAGTACCTGAGTTTTCCATTGGTGTTGTTGTCTCCACATCACTGTGTCTGTCTTTCTGTGTCACTGTGTCTGTCCTTGTTGTTGTGTGTGTCGCCCCCTGTTGTCCTGGTGAGGGTGTTGTAGTTGTAGCACGTCGGTGGACTCCTCCCTGGAGGATCTGCTCCTGGGGGGTCTGGACACTGTGATCCTCGTCCTCTGGTCCCGTCCTTCAGTCTGAGGACAGTCCACTGGTGTTAGTCACTCTGGGAGTAGCGCCCTTTAGAGGGGGGACTGTAACAGTATCCACCCACTAATGAGGACACACACACACTTCAGTACACACATACAGTGTGACACTCAGTGTAACAGTAACACTGCACTAGTTAAGTGTCACATGTGATACTCAAATAATGAATCTAAGATATGTAGAAATATATTAATGAATAAAATAGACACAATTTCAAGTGTCAAAACAACAAGCACACAAGTACTGCAGGGGTGTGTGGTGAACACACATCACCATCACTTCCCTCTTATCAACCTACTGCAGCATTTCACTCAGAGTAAAGGGCCTGCAGTCTGTAGATGTGACCTCATCACATAAACACATGAATAACATGATGATTCATTCTGTTCTCTCTCCTCAGACCCTGTTACTCTGGACCCCAACACTGCACATCCAGACCTCCACCTGTCTGATGATCTCACTACTGTAGAACGCAGACCACACAAATCACTGCTTCCTGATAATCCAGAGAGATTTGATGAGTGTGCGTGTGTCCTGGGCTCTGAGGGCTTTAACTCAGGGACACACTGCTGGGATGTTGATGTTGGAGACAATGAATTATGGGAACTGGGTGTAATTAGAGAGTCTGAATGTAGAAAGGGACGGAAGGTCTGGGAGTCAATGTGGAGTCTGAACTACAGGAAATACATTGGTAAATACTGGACACGCTGCCCAGGACTACAAGGTTACTACATCACATCTAGAGAGAAAGTGCAGAGGGTCAGAGTTCAGCTGGACTGGGACAGGGGGAAAGTGACATTCACTGATCTTCTAACCAGTTCACACCTGTGCACTATAACACACACTTTTACTGACACTGTTTTCCCTTTATTCTGGAATTACAGTTCCTCTCCTATGAGGATCTTACCAGAAAATATATCAGTTACAGTGGAACAGTAAAATTAATGTTGCCTTGAATTAATCTGCATACATGTAATAATGAACATTATATTTATAAATATATATTTTGACTATATCTTAGAAAATTCAATACAATTTTCCTCAAAATATTAGAATCATGACTTTCATTATTAACTATTGACTTAGAAAATAATTTTTTTTAATTTCTCTTTGTCATTTCATTTTTATAACCTGAATCATCAGAAAGATTGAGTCCACTGAATGTGAATGTATTACATGTGAGAAATATGGATCTGATGTCCTGACTGGAATCTCTTATCATAATGATACTATAATAAATAATGTTCAGCAGTCCAAGTGTATAAGGGTGATGATCATTCTGCTGTATTGTCACTGATTAAGTGTTTGATCTGTGTTTTCCTGATCTCTGTCACGTTACAGCCCCTGACTCCTCCCCTTTGGGCGTGTATTTATGTCGTCTACGTCTAGTCGTCTGCGTCTGTGGATCTTCGTGGGTGTGGATGTGTCGGAATGTGTTCATTCGTCTCAACTGTGGCTCGTCTCGTGATCACTCTGGGCTTATGTGGTTTGTCTATTTAATGTGCGTTCGCGCAGTGTCCCGTGCTTGTCTTTGTCTAAGTCATACACGATAATGTGTGTATAGTTGTGTGTGCGCTATCCACGCTAAAACTTATATGTTAATAAACGTGGCGTTCATCAAACAAGGATTCTGTGCCTCGTTCTTCGCCCTCCACCGAGCATCACAGAAAGACGAGCCGACCAATTGAATGCCAGGATACACGACCCGTGCCAAGAAGGGGAAGAGGCCCAGCAGGCACCACCATGCCTCTTCCCCTGCACAGCACCGTGAAGCCCCAGTGACCAGCGAGGAGATGCAGCAGGACCCGTTGTGCGCGCACCTGCTGCGTCAGGCTCGGGACACCAAGGTGGCTTCGATGGTGAAGCCGCGGTGAGGATGTGGAAGGAGCGACACGGCTCTCCCACTAGAGACTGCTCGCCTCTGGCGCTTGGCTCCCTAGAGCTCTGCTCAGCAGAGAAGACCCCCGAGAGCGAGTTTGAGGGAGTAGAGTCGGAGGAGTACTCCGAAAAGGAGGAAAGCCCTCCTCCGTCCGTATACTCGGTCCCCACCGAGTATTATGGTGAGGGCGAGGAAGAAGAACGCCCTCCTCCGTCCAAGTACTCGGACGGTGAGCCGTACACGGAGGACGAGAACGGTGAGCCGTGCACAGAGGAGGAAGACAGTGACCCGTGAACGGAGGAGGAGGACTTGAGTCCGCCCCCCTCGGAGTTCTCCGGGGAAACCGTGAGGGGGAAGAGAGGGTGCAAGGAGGAAGTCTGTCCCTATCCCTCTGAGGGGAGCACTATGGACTGGTCCCGTGGCGAAACCCCGGTGGAGCCAATGATCTGGTGTTCAGGCGGTAAAGAAGAGGAAATGGAGGAAGAGAGCACCACTCAGGAGGCCAGATCAGGGGAGCGATCACCAGGGGGAGGTGGAGTTCCATGCTGGGGTCCTTGGCGAGGGGCCATCCTGCGTCGCACCCCACGGGGGCTGCCAGAAAGACTGGTCGCGTGCCCGTTGAGAGGGCTTTATGATTTACTCCTGGTACCATGTAACGTTATTGTATTCGTTCTTAATACAATAAAGATAGACACTTTAAGAAACTTGTCTTGTTTTATTTCCCACTCGCTCAACGTGTGTTCTTCCTACTCCATCTATTCATGTTCTGTTTAACTATCGTTATCTCACTAGTGACATCTAGTGTTACAATTAAATTACATCATTAACTGAATATCATTATAGTGGGGTCAGTGTGATCCCAGTGTGTCCTCATGTCCAGCACACTTTAACTCCTCTCAGTCTGTCAGGCAGAGGACTTTGTTTCTCCTCTTTCTATGCTCACTCTCTTCTTTCTTTTTCTTTTTTTCTCATTCCTCTCAAGCTGAACATTACTGTTTTACTCAGCACATTTTTCTCTGATTCCTTCAGCTTTTCGTCCTTCTGTCTCTTCTTTTTTGTCTACATCCTTTTCTCCCTTTTTATTTGATGTTGCTCCTCCTTGAACTCTTCCACCATTTCTGTATTCATGCTCCCATACAGGTCCTCTTCTCTCTTGCTCTCACTTTTTTTCTTCTCTCACTTTCTCTCCTTTCTCTCCTTCTCTCACTTTCTGTCCATCTCCTCTCCATCTGTAGCTTCTTTTCACATTCAGGTCTTTTCTTTTGTTTTCTGACCTTCCTTGGATGGATTTACATGTGGCCTTCTCTCTACTGAACACATCATCTTAAAGTTTTCATACTTTGTCTATTTTTCCTTAATATTTTCCTTCAATTCATCAATCATTGTTTCTTTTTCTTTCTCACCACGCATCTCCAAATATATTTGATGCCAATCATCTTCGTGTTTCTTCTGATTTTTTTTCTTGTTCTGTTTGATCCTCTCTATGCCTCCATCTCTCTCACTCTCTACATCTCTCTCTCTCCATCTCTCAGTCTGTACATCTCCTTCAGTGTGTTCCTTCAGTGTAATCTCTCTGGTCATCACATCCTCCATCTCTCTCTTCTCTTCTTTTTCTTGCATTATGAATCTCTCCAAATAGGTCACTCTGTCCTTTATTTTCTGGAGATCTCATTCCATTTCATTCTTCTCCCAGGTCAGGTCCACCTTTCTCTCTTCCTCTGTTCTCCTAAGTGAGAGTGATTATTCTCTTTCTGTTGTGGAGTGTATCTTCCTCTCAGTGTGACACTGCAGACGTCTCCATCACTCTTTTTAGTGAGGGCTCCTTCACTTGACCGTTCCATTCTTCTCCACTGCAAAGCTCTGCTATCATTGTTTGCAAATGGTGTAATATCATTTCAATGGAGTCTAAGGACCTCCTGGTGTTTTCAAATCCTTCCTCTCTTCTCAGTACTGCACCGTCGAGCTGTAACAAACATGCACTAGTGTTAGTGTTAAGATCTGGAGTTTCTGTTCCTGATCTACTGAGGATTGACCCCTCTTGGGTTCTGTCAAGAAGTATTGTCAGTGTGACAGAAATTATTGATTAGATCATGTTTAGTTGTTATAAGAGATCATTATGAACTTTATGATTTAGTACATGTCATTTGATTAGACAATAATGGTGTGTTTCAGTGTAATCATGTACTTGTGTTTAGTTCATATTATGCATGTGTGCTATACTGTGACCCAGGTCAGGGAGAGTGCAGAGGGTAAGAGCACTCTGTTAACTGGTTGTCACTAGTCACTATTAGGACCTGCAGGCCTATGGAGTTAGTCTGTATTGACTACCTCTCATTAGAGCCAGACCGTCGAGGGACTAAGGACATCTTGGTCATTTCTGACCACTTTACAAAATACGCAGTTGCTGTTCCCACTGCAGACCAAAGAGCCAAAACTGTGGCCAAGACCCTATGGAACAATTTCTTTGTTCACTATGGACTCCCTGAACGTCTACATAGTGACCAGGGTCGTGATTACGAGTCTGCATTGATAAAAGAGCTGTGTCAACTCCTTGGAATTAAAAAGACCCGTACCACTCCCTATCATCCGAGAGGGAATCCAGTAGAACGGATGAACAGGACTCTTCTTAGCATGCTAGGGACCCTTCAGGAAGTGGATAAGGGAAAGTGGCGTGATTTTGTGCAACCGTTAGTCCACGCTTACAATTGCACCAAGAACGACACGACCGGATTTTCCCCATACCGGCTTATGTTTGGCCGAGAGCCCAACTTACCAATAGATTTAGCTTTTGGACTCCATCCTGGAGGACAAACTGCTACAATTCATACAGAATATGTCAAGAAGTTGAGGGAAAGCCTAAAGGAAAGCTATAAGCTCGCAGTTGAGCATAGTGAGGCGAACGCTTCCAGAAACAGAGTACACTACAATAAGAGGGTTCGTGAGTCTGTCCTTGAACCTGGAGACAGTGTCCTTATCCGTAACGTGGGATTGCGAGGGAAGCATAAACTAAGTGACAGATGGAGTAAAGACATCTATAAAATTGTGAAGCAAATCGATGATTCGCCTGTGTATGTTGTCACTCCAAAAACGTCCGGAGGACCAGAAAGAATACTGCACAGGGACTTATTATTGCCTTGTGGATTCCTGACTCATGTGCCAGAGACAAACAAAAATGTTGAAGTAGCTGAGGTCGAATCACCCGCTACTCAAATGGGTGTTGATGCCTCAGGAAGTTTGGCGGACGGAGGAATCAGTGAATCTGTTGATGGTGATACAGATGAGGAAGATTTTGTTATTCAACAAATTCCTCTAAGAGATGACCTTTTAATTCAGACAAAGACTTGTCCAATCACAGGAAAAGAGCAGGTTCAAAATCTAAATCCAGATGCTGAAGCTTTTGAGGAGGGTACGGCTCGAGAAAAGAGACCACCTCCCCGTGGCTGCTTGTGCATGGCTGCCTGGCCATGGCATAAACGCGTTCCTGATATCGCGCATGCTCGTTTGTGTGCAAAACAATGGCCGACGCCAGCGTTTAGTGCAAGTTGAAATACCTCGTTTTTGTACACGAACGAATATTACATTCTAGTCTTGTATTGGCAGTGTATATGTTCATAAAGTTACTTTGTGGAAAGGAAAACTTTTAAGAATAGCCTGTTAAGTTATCTGCATTGTAAACTTCGCATGGGAACAATGCACATCCTAAATTCTGCAATGTGTGATACTGTGAAAGTAAATAGATAATAACAGTGGAAGGAGATGTGTATTAATTTAATTAATTTAGTAATGCTGCTTGATCATTTATATATATATATATATATATATATATATATATATATATATATATATATATATATATAACTACCATCAGTCTGCTTGTCTCATGTAATAGGGTTAACCTGTGTAATATTTTATTGTTTGGACAGAAGCCTGGCATTATGAGGACGAGCAAAGTGATGTAATGGACCCTTTCGTGTTTTGCTTTGAATCTGTGCAAGACATGCACCATTTTATGGCAGAGGTGCTTAACAACTTGTGAATACCAATCAACTGTAAATTGAACAGTGTTTAAAAAGGGTAAGCCATGGGGCTTTTGCAAAAATAAAGTTCTAAATGGAAATCTTTTGTTTGTGTTTTCATGTATTTCTACCTGAATTTTATCTGCAAAACATCAAGTTTACTGTGCATTGAAGTTTTCAAATCCTTTGCAAACATCCTTATAATGCCATATGGGATGTTTCGTAAATACAAAGAGTGAAGGTATAACTAGTATATGTAGTTATTTATGTAGAAACGGTAAATTTGCTAAAAATATATATATATAATACAATTTTAAGCTTCTCATTTATTACTTTTATTTTGAAATTCCTATCAAATTACGCGATACTATAACGGAACTTCACCAGCGCGGTGCAGCCAGGATGAGAGAGCCATGGTGAGAGAGTCTCCCAGTCTCGCGCTGTATACTATTGAAGCTTTTTGTCCCAAGGGTTTAGAATCCTGCAGTGTCTCAAATGGAGTTCCACACACCACTGAAATTTTGGGGACGACCTTTCCCAACACAGAGCTCCTCACCCCCGAAGCACAAGCAGTTCAAGGAGACTGTCAAAACGACATGTGTGAAGGGCCACCCTTACCCTCTGTGTCTGAGAGTTCTTCAGAAATGGTTCCACCTGTTTCTTCAGATGCTAAATGTGTAACATACTAAACAATCAGGATACTGAAAACGCAGTGTGACACTGTGCAGACGTTTCCATCTCTCTTTTTAGTGAGGGCTCCTTCACTTGACTGTTATTCTCCACTGCAAAGCTCTGCTATCATTGTTTGCAAATAGGGTAATATCATTTCAATGGTGTCTAAGGACCTCCTGGTGTTTTCAAATTCTTCCTCTCTTCTCAGTACTGCACTGTCGAGATGTAACAAACAGACACTAGTGTTAGTGTTAAGATCTGGTGTTTCTGTTCCTGATCTACTGAGGATTGGCCCCTCTTGGGTTCTGTCCTACGCTGCTGACTGTTCAGACTGTGTCTGCCACTCTCTCACACACTCCTGCCTCAACACCTTCTAAAATACACAATTAAAACATGTAACATCATCTATAAACACAGAGGACGAGAGCCAAGGAACAGATATTGAATTAATGTCAGTTTACAAAAACTTTGACATGATAACTCTCAGTGATCTGACTTAGGCCTCTCTGAACTTAATCCACCAATCATAATAATAGAGTAGAGGGATCTGAACTTAATCCACCAATCATAATAATAGAGTAGAGGGATCTGAACTTTATCCACCAATCATAATAATAGAGTAGAGGGATCTGAACTTTATCCACCAATCATAATAATAGAGTAGAGGGATCTGAACTTAATCCACCAATCATAATAATAGAGTAGAGGGATCTGAACTTTATCCACCAATCAAAATAACAGAGTAGAGGGATCTGAACTTAATCCACCAATCATAATAACAGAGTAGAGGGATCTGGTCATGTGACTCACATTATCTTCATGTTTGATCTATTTTTCCTCTCTGTTCCTCCAGCTGCAGGAGTCTCTCTGTCTCCTGTCTCACTCTCAGACATAATGTCCTCCTGTCTCCTCTCTCTCTCTCTCTGTCTCTCTCTCTCTCTTCAGGTCTCTTTTTCATCTCCATCTCTCTCTGTATGGAGCTGTTCCTCCACTCTCTGCTCTGTTGGTTTCTGCCCTTTTAACACAGTGTGATCAATCTGTGATGTTACTCCAGTGCTGGTCCAGTGTCAGGAGTTTAGATTTTAATGACATGACAACAAGTGTTTAATGTAATTTAATATTTTCATATTTAAAATATGCTGAAATGAGATCTGATTCATTTTGACCTACCGAGTTTAGTCATTCTTGTATGACCATTGAACACATCCTAACAATGATCTGTTCTACAGCTGCAGTTCTCTACACTCTGCCAAGACAGAGACAGCTGAGGGTCGCCTGATTCACTTAGTATAAATGAACTGTCACCAACTGTTGGAGAAATCATATATGATTTTCAGCTTATTAACTTTTATACCGAAGCCCCTCCTCCCTGTACACGTCTGCGTGTTTGAGGAAGTAAATCTTGGAGTCACACACTAGTCTTCTGTGTTCAAACTCCCTCAGCTGGATAAAGGACTACAGTGACTGATTCTCTCCTGTGCTACTGTATTTATTACAGAAGATCTAAAAGTGAAAGTGAAATTTGTACAGAAGGAGACATTACAGAGAAACAGCACAGCAGCTGTTGGAGGAAATGGCTGCTACAAACATTCTGTCAGAAGAAGAGTTTTCATGTCCTGTGTGCTGTGACATCTTCAGGGATCCTGTTATACTGTCATGTAGCCACAGTGTGTGTAAAACCTGTCTGCAGCAGTTCTGGGAAACCAAGGGGTCTCAAGAATGTCCAGTTTGTAGGAGAAGATCTTCAAGAGATTATCCTCCCTGTAATCGTGCACTAAAGAACCTGTGTGAGGCTTTTCTAACGAGCAGGAGTCAGAGATCTTCAGCAGGGTCTGAGGTGCTCTGCAGTCTGCACAATGAGAAACTCAAAGTCTTCTGTCTGGAGGACCAGCAGCCTGTGTGTGTGGTGTGTCAGATTTCAAAGGCACATAAAACTCACAACTGCTGTCCAGTAGAGGAAGCTGTGTGTGACTTTAAGGTATGAAATGTACACTAATGTTTTAACTGTAATGTTTTCCAATGTTTACAATTATCTTGAAATATACTGCTCAAAAAAATAAAGGGAACACTAAAATAATACATCCTAGATCTCAATTAATAAAAATCTTTGAAATCAGTTGAAAAGCTCTCATTTCTACCTGTTGTCTGTTCCATTTGCACAAGAGCAGATGAAATTGATTCACAATCAGTGTTGCTTCCTATCTGAACATGAAGTGTGGATGACTTGGAGTTACATTGTGTTGTTTAAGTGTTCCCTTTATTTTTTTGAGCAGTGTATATGTTACAGAGTCTAGATTAAATTTGTCAGATGATGAGATTTCCGACAACTAAATGAGACCTTCATTCCCAGTGAAACTTATTATAAATAAAATATTGATATACAACCTGCTACAAAATATCAAACATATCCTTTTGATAATAAAAGGATGAAAGGAATCATATTAAACATGCCATTCTGTCCAGTCGTTAAAATCTCTGTAATCTCCAGCACATCTACACAGATATATATACAGTCCTGAAAGACTCATACAGTCCTCTACTAAACCCGTATTTTACAGAACAAACTCAAGACCTCACTGGAGTCTCTACAGCAGCATCTGAAGGTCTTAGAGGAAGATAAACAAGTCTGTGAGAAAACAGCAGCCCACATTAAGGTGAAAGGTCACTCTGAGTTCTGAATGGTGCTGTGATCACTGTCCACGTACACCATAATGAAACACACACATTTGGACAGTTTATATTTCCTCATCATCTCCCATTCCAGTATCAGGCCCAGCACACAGAGAGGCAGATAAAGGAGGAGTTTGAGAAGATCCACCAGTTTCTAAGAGATGAAGAAGCAGCAAGAATAGCTGCACTGAAGGAGGAAGAGGAGCAGAAGAGTCACATGATGAGGAGGAAGATTGAGGAGATGAGTGGAGAAATAGCATCTCTTTCAGATCAAATCAGAAACACAGAGAAGGATATGGAAGCTGAGAACATCCTGTTCTTACTAGTAAGAATCACTCAGTCTGTATCTCTCTCCCTCTCTCTCTCTCCCTTTCTCTCTGACTCTCTCTCTCTCTCTCTCACACACACACACACACACACATACACACAAATGCATAAGTAAAATGTTTTGACATTTGTTTTAGTGTGTGTGTGTGCACGCGTGTGTGTGTGTGTTTGTGTGTGTGTGTAAGTGTCTTTAGAAACATTGATGTTATTATCATATAAGGAAGAAGCATTTTTGACCCTCATATAAACAAAATGACTAAACATTGATTTCATTTTCTGTGAAAAAAATGAATCAAAAAAATTTATTTCATTCCTCTGTATCCTTTTCAGAATGTGTCATCCACATTGAAACAGTAAGTGATTATTATTTCTATTTGATATATTGTGTTACACATTGTGTTTGTGAAATTATTCTGATACATTCAGATTGTCAGTATGTGGTCTCTGTTATTTCAGAAACAAGAAATATGAAGATGGTATTTAAGAAAATAAAAATACATTGATACTGATGATGTGCAAAAAGTGGAAAGATACACTGATATGTTTAATGAAAGATAATAATACAGCTTTATACATTTCCAGTGAAAGATTTTTCACTTGTAAATACAAATGTTGAATAATTTCAATATGATATATAATAATATATTATAATGATAGTACAGCTTTATACATTTCCAGAGTTCATCACACCCCAAAGGAACATGAGAAGGTGTCAGGAGCTCCGATCAATGTAGCAAAACATCATTCCAACCTGAAGTTCAGAGTCTGGGAGAGAATGCAGAAGATTCTCCAGTACTGTGAGTTTTGGATCTTGGATACTAGGGGTCTATAGGAAGTCCGGTACCCTGAGTCTGAGCTCCATGGATCTCCATCCCTGAGGGACCAAGCGTGTCAGCTGAGACCCTCCCTTATCTTTGTGTCTGTCTCTGTGTCTGTCTGTGTTCTTGTCATCATCTTTGAGTCTGTGTATTTTCTTATCTGTATTCCTGTCACCGTCTTTGTATTTGTCCCTGTCTGCGTCCCTGTCACTGCCTTTGTTCCTGTGTTTGTCTCTGTTTCTGTGTTTGTCTCTGTCTTTGTCCTTGTCTCCATCTTTGTGTCTGTCCCAGTTTTGTCCTTTGAGTTGTTGTCCCACCCCCTCAAGTGGTGAATGAAGCAACTTTCTTTACTCGTGTCTGCGTTATTCCGATACGTAAAGGAAACTTCCCCAAAGCTCCGTGATGAACAAAACAAAACGGTTGTTTATTTCAGGCTATACATGTGATGAAATAAACTTAAAACAAAACTTTCAAACCATGGTTAGGTCCTTCCAAATATATGATGCAACACAAACCGTAACGCTAAACACGGTAATAAAACTGTGTTGCTACCAGCATTCTCAACTACTCACTTATCCCCCGAAACCAATGGCGCATTTCCACACGGGCCTGCTTGGCGCGGTACGGTTCAATACGGATCGATTCGCAACGGAACGGTACGGTCGCGTTGTGTTTCCATTACAATGGTGGACCACCACAATGTGGGTGGAGTCGCTGTTGGCGCGCGGGTTGTAGTGACGTCACATCATTTGTATGCGACCACAACACCGTACAACAATGGACGAGATGGCGATAGCGGAGGAGTCGCTCTCCTGTGACGCAACCTGTGACAACACTCCCTGGCCAATCAGTGTCATGCTCACTGTTGCCATCTCCTCAGTAAGGAAAGTCGCTATTGGTTGTCCTAAAAGTCGCTAAATGACGTCATCACCTAATTTGCATAATACATGTTTTTTGAAGCTGTAAAATAATAACGTTGGGAGAGAAAAAAATGAGTAAAAACACCCTAAATATGTTAGAACTACAAATAAACAACATCTGTTGTCTTTGAAATAGGTCACTTCTCAAAATAACTACATGACTTTAATGCTTTGTATAAATAATTGTTTACGTAAATTACATAAATAATGTTTTTTTGCTGTGTTGTTAATTGTTAGTATATGAGTAGCAGTTAGCTGTAAGGAATGCCACCTGATCTCCACCTAACCAGCCTCACCTGACGCTCATCACCACACCCCCTGTATCTCTACTTAAACGCCCACATTCCACTTCCTAGTCGCGAAGTATTGCCGACTCATGCCGCGTACCAAGCCTTTCTATTACCTGTCTGCTTTCTTGTGTTCCGACCCTCGCTTACGTCCCCGACCTTGTCTCCTGCCTAGTCCCTCTGTACCTCCTGACTTCGGCTCCCCCGGTATGACCCTGGACCGTCCTGACCACGCCAAGACAACGCAGTTGTTACTAGTCATAGTGCTCGTGATACACCTGCCTGTGTTTGTACCAGCGTTTCATTTCAATAAAAGCGGTGTTCTTCCGCATTTGGATCCCTCTCTGCCTGTTCAATACGTTACATTAGCAGGAACTAGTTAGCATAGAAATCAACCTTACAATACAGGCAGTATGCTCATGTATTATCTCCAATACATGGCTTTAGCCTGCCTTAAATTCAGGATTTGATTCCCACTCTTTCCTGTATTTTTGAGAATAGAGTTTAGAGTGAGACATGATGAGCAAGTTAGCTAGATGTTAAGCTTTCACAAAGACGCACATACTGTGGAGAGTTAGCTAAATGTTTAAGCTAGATGTTTAGCTTTCACAGAGATGCACTGTGGACGAGACAAGTGACTGGCTACGTGGTGAATGAGGTGAAGAATGACTGAGACTGTGTGAGTTAAATGCAGCGATTTCTTTTCGTGTCTCACTGAAGACTAAAGCATTTATATTTACATCCCCCGTCAGCGGCAGCTTTGGGCATGCGCAGTTCATGTGCAGTGTGGACGTGGAGCGGTGAGGGTCTGCTCTGAGTGTGAGACTGCACTGAGTGTTGTGGGCGGGGCTCACGGCAGCACCCGCCGGGGCTCACGGCCCAGAGGACAGCAACTAAAGAGCGTGTTTGTTCATAGTCTCCAAAAGTCTCCAATAACACCACAAAAAGTCGCTAGATTTGTCGCTAGTCGCTTTTTACTACAAAAAGTCCCTAGAGGGTCTGAAAAATCGCTAAATATAGCGACAAAGTCGCTAAGTTAGCAACACTGGTCATGCTGTTCTTCCACGTCACAGAAGTTTTCCGCTTTGGAACGGTTAGAACCTCGAGCGAGTAGGTACGAAAATAGTACCTGAAGATATCGGCAAACTGGTACCTGGTACTAATGGAAACACTCACAAACCGTTGCGAATCGAACCGTACCGCGCCAAGCAGGCCCGTGTGGAAATGCGCCATAACATGAGCTTCCCGCCCCGTCGCCACTTAGCTCTTAAAGAGACAGTGACCTAATTACTTCACTTAAACCAGTGGTTCCCAAAGTGGGGGGCGCACTTTAGCAAAAAGAATAAGTAAATTTATTATAAAAAAACATTTTGCATCCTTTCTGGGGAAACTTTAGAAGCAAAATAAGACATTTTCCCAGCATACTTCCTTAAAATATGGTTATTAATAAATTTACTAAACTCCTTCCAAAACCTTTGTGTGAAGGAGCAAAGCCAAAAGAGATGTGTTACGGAGCTTGGAAGTAAAGCCTGGTTTCGCGAGTGACCGTAGCGCGTAACTCCGCCCAACTCACGCGACCCTGCACGAACGGTGGAGGCGTTTATACTTGCGCAAGCTTCACTGCAGTGTTCTCCGAAACGATAGGTGGCGATAGGTGGCAGTGGAGAATAAAAAACCCCTGCAAAACCGGTGAAAGAACATTTTTACCTGACGCTACACCAGGCATCAAAATAAATAAATATATACACACACTATATATATACATAGATCTATATAGATAGAAATATATATGAATTTGCGCAAATGGTGGAGGCGTTTATACTAGCCGCGTCACATTCTTTGTAGTTTTGTCCGAAACAATATGTGGTAGTATAAAGAAACACCCCTCAAAAACAGGGGAAGAAACATTTACCTGAAGAATTTTAATGTTGCTTGTGTTTCAGGTTTGAAAAGTGCTGGAATTTAGGCTAAAGTACTTGAAAATGCTTGAAATTGTAACTACTTCATTTCACAACAAATATCTGTCTGACTGAACAGTTCTCTTGTATTACGTTAACAAATACGAGCCTCTTGTAATTCCAGGACGAAACATGAGAGAACGTGAAGACGTTAAGATTGGGCGTTTTGAAAATAAACCACCATTAAATAATGTGATTAAAAAGCGAATTATTTCGAATCATTTCGAGTATATGTATAAATATTTAACTTAATTAAGTTTAACGTGCTGGGAAATATTGAAATGGACCTTGAAAGTGACGTGCAAGTGCTTGAATTCCACCTTGTATAGGTGTATGAACCCTGCAAATATGACTTTGTTCATTGCGCTGAGACGCGGCGCGCGTGAAGTTACAAAATTCGAGAGGTGCACGAGCAGACACACGTGTAAATAGTGCACGACTTCGCGAATCGACCACACGTGCGGAGCCACCGCAATTACGTCATTTTTGCCGCGTGGACCCTCGCGACGCGTCAAGTATAAACCCGGCTTAAAACATGTGCACATGTGTCAATATGGGGGTGGGTGTGTAGGGGGGGTGCAAAAATATTCTTATCTACTAAAGGGGGGCACGGCAGAAAAAGTTTGGGAACCACTGACTTAAACAAATGGTGCCTGTAGACATTTATATTTACATAATCAGTAAAAATATCACCTTTGGCATCTTAATACTATATTAAACAGCAATATATACACACATATGCACCTCTTTAGGGAAATTGGCAGTCCCTGACAAATTCTCCCTGAGTGTGTGTCTGTGTCTCTCTGTTCAATAAAAAGTAATGTCTGAGTGTGTGTGCATGAATGTGTGTGTGCTTGTGTGCCCAGTGGTGGATGGTGCTCTGCCACTAGGGTCTGTCCTCTCTCCCCTTCCTGCACCCCATTCAGTCCCCCAGGGGGCTGTGGATCCCGGTAGAGAGTACGCTGTGCGCAATTGGCTGCCGCTTCTCGCCGGTGTGTGTGATTGGTTGTCTGTGACTTGTACCTGTGTTAAAATTGTAAAGCGCCTTGAGTATTCTGAAAGGCGCTATATAATTCGAACATTCATTCATTCATAAAAAAGTAAATTAACTAAATACATTTACACACAATGCAAAGAAGGTCCTTATATTTTGTCTCCTACACCCCTCGTGTTAGTCACTCTGGGAGTAGCGTCCTTTAGTGGGGGAACTGTAACGGTATCTACCCACTAATGAGGACACACACACACTTCAGTACACAGACACTCATAATACACACATGCAGTGTGACACTCAGTGTAACAGTAACACTGCACTAGTTAAGTGTCACATGTGATAATCAAATAATGAATCCAAGATATGTAGAAATATATAAATGAATAAACAGACACAATTTCAAGTGTCAAAACAACAAGCACACAAGTACTGCAGGGGTGTGTGGTGAACACACAACATCACCATCACTTCCCTCTTATCAACCTACTGCAGAATTTCACTCAGAGTAAAGGGCCTGCAGTCTGTAGATGTGACCTCATCACATAAACACATGAAGAACATGATGATTCATTCTGTTCTCTCTCCTCAGACCCTGTTACTCTGGACCCCAACACTGCACATCCACGCCTCCACCTGTCTGATGATCTCACTACTGTAGAACGCAGACCACAGAAATCACTGCTTCCTGATAATCCAGAGAGATTTGATGTGTGGGCGTGTGTCCTGGGCTCTGAGGGCTTTAACTCAGGGACACACTGCTGGGATGTTGATGTTGGAGACAGTGAATACTGGGAACTGGGTGTAATTAGAGAGTCTGAATGGAGAAAGGGAGGGAGGGTCTGGGAGTCAGTGTGGCGTCTGGGCTACAGTAAAATCACTGGTAAATACTGGACATACTGCCCAGGACAGAAAGATCACTACTTCACACCTACAGAGAAAGTGCAGAGGGTCAGAGTTCAGCTGGACTGGGACAGGGGGAAAGTGACATTCACTGATCTTCTAACCAGTTCACACCTGCACACTATAACACACACTTTTACTGACACTGTTTTCCCATTATTCTGCAGTTACAGTTCCTCTCCTATGAGGATCTTACCAGCAAAGATATCAGTAACCAGCAAAGTTAATGTTGCCTTGAATTAATCTTTATATATAAGAATGAACGTGTAGAAGAATTAGTTTTGTTCACTGGAAAATGTTACAGTTGATTAATCAATGAGAAATTTGTAATAAAAAGTGACATCTCATTCCTAATCCATAGGGTTCTATATGACATTGGTCCACCCTTTGCATCTAGAACAGCTTCAACTATTGTGGGAAGGCTGTCCACAAGGTTTAGGAGTGTGTTTATGGGGAATTTGACCATTCTTTCAGAAGTGCATTTGTAAGGTCACATACTGATGTTGGACGAGAAGACCTGGCTCTCAGTCTCCGCTCTAATTCATCCCAAAGGTGTTCTATCGGGTTGAGGTCAGGACTCTGTGCAGGCCAGTCAAGTTCATCCACACCAGACTCTGCCATCCATGTCTTTATGGACCTTGATTTGTGCCCTGGTGCACAGTCATGTTGGAAGAGGAAGGGGCCAGCTGCAAACTGTTCCCACAAAGTTGAGAGCATGGAATTGTCCAAAATGTCTTGGTATGCTGAAGCATTCAGAGTTCCTTTCACTGGAACTAAGGGGCCAAGCCCAGCTCCCGAAAAACAACCCTACACCATAATCCCCCCTCCACCAAACTTTACACTTGACACAATGCAGACAAGTACCGTTCTCCTGGTAACCGCCAAACCCAGACTCGTCCATCAGATTGCCAGATGGAGAAGCGTGATTCGTCACTCCAGAGAACGCACCTCCACTGCTCTAGAGTCCAGTGGCGGCATGCTTTACACCACTGCATCCAATTTTTTGCAAAGCACTTGGTGATGTATGGCTTGGATGCAGCTGCTTGACCATGGAAGCCCATTCCATGAAGCTCTCTGCACACTGTTCTTGAGCTAATCTGAAGGCCACATGAAGATTGGATGTCTGTAGAGATTGACAGAAAGTTGGTGACCTCTTCACTTTATGCGCTTCAGCATCCGCTGACCCTGATCCATCAGTTTACATAACCTACCACTTCGTGCCATTTATCTTATTATGGCATGATACACAAAAGAATAAACATATGGTTTCAAAAACATAAACATGTAAGCATATAAGCATATCTGTAAACATATCTGTCTAGTCCTACACCATTTATCTAACTATGTGTCTGTCTAGCTCCACTGATTATATTGTTCCACTAGAACTACCAAACCTCTGCCGTTTGACAGTTATACCTTTAAGTCCCAAAGCACTGCCATATGGCAGGTGTGAATAGCCCTTCTTGCCTCCAGTGTTATGTAAATGAGGCGTGTGTCAGGTGTGGGTGGTTGCTGCTTACACACCTTTCCTTACACACCTTGGCCGCCACATGAGACTGCAAGCTCTCTTGCAAGAAGTCTCCTCATCTACAGGACCATATGTTTGAGATTTGATTTGAGAAAGGTTGAAATAATGTGAAATTGACACAAACATAATATTTGAATTATAGTGGCATTTAAGTGGCATATTGATTAGTCAAAATGGCTCTGATTTTTTTAACCCTATATTAAGTCATTTTTGTCTTTTGAAAAACTGCCAATAGGTAAAGATATTTTTACATAAATTTATACAAAAAACCCACAGCTACTTGAAATAGAATAATATTCTTGAGCAATTTTAACTTATCAATATGTTACTTTTTACAGTGTGTCTCTTCCAAAAACACAACAGCCATAACCAGCAAACAAAAATAGGAAATTTAGGAAATCTTACCAGAAGATAGTTCGGAGTCACTACTGTTTTTTTTTTTTTTGGCTCACCTCCACCTCCCTATCTTTGGAGGACAACTTAATTTTTTTGTAAGGATCAAAAGAAAACAATTCTGTATAATACAGTTGTCACGGTGACAGCTCCGGAACCCTTCCCTGTGGGCGTGTCGTTATGTCGTCTGCGTGCAGTTATGTCCATGTTTGTAGTTCCGTGGGTGTGGGTTGTTTGTGAGCGTGTTTGTAGTCGCACCTGTGCCTTGTCTCGAGATCATGAGGGTATGTGTTAATCACCTATTTATTGTGCGTTCGCGTAATGTCTTGTGCTCGTCTTTGTCTAAAGTTTTGTGCAAAGTAAATATCTACTTTAAAATGTTTCGCTGTGCTCCTATTTAATGAATAAATACCATATAAGCGGATGTTTCCTTGCTTTTTCCATTAGCTCCGTCTTTGTGTTTTTTCTCGAGTTTCTCTAAACTTTATTTATTGTCTCTAGGCTTTTACGCACGCCCAGTGTGCATCTTATTTATATCCTAAGGATATTAGAATATATTTAATTGTAGTATGGAGTGCAGCGAGGAATATGCCATCTTCGTGTGTGTTTACATTCCACCCTGGGCGGACGCGCAGGCAGCGTGTGACGTCATCCACTACACTGTCGCAGCGCTACAAACACAGCACTACAGACACAGCACTACAGACACAGCACCCTGACGCCTTCTATCTGATTGCTGGTGACTTTATTCACGTCACACTGGACTCACACCCTGCCTGCCTTTTTCCAGTTTGTGGACTGTCCCACCAGGAAAAACAGGACTATTGACCTGCTGTATGCTAATGTGAGGGACGCATACAGGGCCACCCCACTACCACCACTGGGAAAATCAGATCACAATCTGATGGTTTTCCTACAGCCTCAGTACAAACCACTGGTACTGAGGCAGCCCTCTACCTCTCACTCATTCAGAGTTTGGTCTCCTGAAGCAGAAGAAGCCCTCATGGACTGCTTCCAGACCACTGATTGGATCGTGCTGCTACATTCACACGGTGAGGACATTAAGGGAGTGACACTGCGTTACGGACTACTTGAACTTCTGTATGGACGTAGCTGTTCCCACAAAGACTGTACGCTGCTTCCCAAATAACAAACCCTGTATCACCAGTGACGTCAAGGACCTCCTCAATCAGAAGAAGAGGATGTTCAAAGATGGAAACTTGGTGAAGCTGAAGCGCGTACAGGGGGAACTCAAGGTTCGTCTAAAAGAGGCCAAAGAGTCCTATAGGATAAAGGTGGAGAGAACGCTGCAGGACAACAACATGAAGGAGGTCTGGGGTGCGATGAAAACAATCACAGCGTGCAAGAACAATAGCAGCAGCTCAGTGGATGGAGGTGTGGACAGAGAAAACCAGTTTAACAACTTCTACAACAGGTTTGACTGTCCTGCTCACGGCGTGTGCTGTCCAACTGGGTTTGCTGCTCCAACATGTCTTCAACCTGAGCCTACGCCTAGGGAAGGTTCCTGACACGTGGAAGACAACTTGCCTCATTCCAGTTCCCAAGAAGGCACACCCGAAGGAGCTGAATGACTACAGGCCAGTTGCTCTGACATCCCACGTGATGAAGACCATGGAGCGACTGCTGCTGTGTCACCTCAGACCTCAGGTCCACCATGGAGAAGGTGGGGGTGGAGGACGCCATCCTCCATCTCCTGCACAGAGCTCACTCTCACCTGGACAAGGGGAGCGGTGCTGTGAGGGTTATGTTCTTTGACTTCTCCAGCACCTTCAACACCATCCAGCCCCTACTGCTGAGGGACAAGCTGATGGAGATGGAGGTGGACATGCACCTGGTCACCTGGATTACTGACTACCTTACGGGGAGACCACAACATGTCAGGATCAGGGACAGCTCCTCTGATACAGTGACCAGCAACACAGGAGCACCACAGGGGACCATCCACTCTCCAGTCCTGTTCACAAAGTGTCATCATTATGAATGACTGTCATGTCTCATTTATGCATACTGATCATGTCCATTGATTATTTCCAGTTACTGATCTGTTCTGCTCCTCTCTGGTTGGTTCTGTTCCCACTGCTCCTGGTTTATTGAGGCTTTGGACTGGTTTCTTGATTCTTTACTTATCCCATTTGTACTGGTTTTGCCTGTTCTTGATATCTGCACTTGTTTTCGTATCAGTATAATGTCTTTGGATCTCCCATGTGTCACGGTCACAGCTCCGGACCCTTCCCTGTGGGCGTGTCGCTACGTTGTCTGCGTGTCGTTATGTCCATGTTTGTAGTTCCATGGGTATGGGTCGTTTGTGAGCGTGTTCGTAGTCGCACCGGTTTCATTTGCTTTTATTTAGAATTTGTTTAATCTGTACACAAATGAGACACTTTATATTATAAATGTAAATTATTAGAGTTATTGAAAAACATGGCAGTAAACACCATGATTATTATACATACACAATCTTTAGTTTGTTGTTTATAAAGACATTCTATAAAGAAATGCTTAGACTCATGTTTATCATCATTTTGAAAAATGTGAAACAATGCAGTATATTTTTTAAATGTGAAGTAGAAAAACAATGAAATACATGTTCAAGTTCAAACATGGTTATTAGCCATTATTGAAGGGTAAAGTATCTCCAAACCAGTCGAGAAGATGTAATGGAGAAGAAGGAACGTTTACTCAGGGAGCAAGATACTGGTCTCCTCACACTGGTCTCCTCACACACTGTACACTGGATTTCTAGGTCTGATTGTGAAATACTGACATGTTAAACCACCTGTGTTTTCCTCACAGATGCTCCTGCTTACACGTCCTCTCAAGATCACCAGTCACTTTAGACACTAAACTGAAGGAAGAGACACAGAGAAAGAACCAAAATCAAACATATTAAATGTTCTTCTCACAGACCCAAGACTCTGTCACAACCCAAATAATTTAGTCTCTATAACAAATGTATGAATACAGTCTTCACATCTGCCTTACACCATTTGTTTAATTTCAGGTCAAAGTCAAACCAGTTTGTGTGGTATATTAGTGTGTGACGGTGAGGAAGCAGCAGAAGGCTGGAGCAGCAAAGGGTTTAATGTCCATTAAATATAAAACATTATAGCCAGCAAACATAAAACAGCTCCCAACAGGCACAAAATTAACTTGAGAAACACCTCCATGTACAGCATCTCTCTTATGTGCTCACACTGTCCGTCTTCAGGCCATGTCCAGGTGTGAGAGGAGATTATCAGAGAGTAATCGGACTCTGGGTGAGATTATCAGGGAGTAATCAGACTCTGGCTGAGATTACCAGGTAGTAATCAGACTCTGGATGGATTTCTTTTCCCCACACATCACAGCACTGAGCTGCTGCTCACTGATGGGCAGGTCCAAGAAGCGTGTTCTGGTGCGTTCACACACACACACACACACACACACACACACACACACACACACACACACACACACACACACTGAGCTCATGCCGAGTTCAAAAGCACACAGTCCAAACACATTTAACCAGCGAGTAACATTAATGGTCCAATGAAGGTAATTTAAAAACCAGGACATTTCCTCACTTAAAAAAACCCGGGACGACCGGGACAGGATGTGAAATACGGACATGTCCCGGGAAATACGGACGTTTGGTCACCCTATACATTTAGCAGCTAAATTATCATTACTGACCTGCGCGTTAGCCCCAACATGTTTTGCGTTGAGGTGGTAACGAAGGGTGGAAGTGCTCCTGTGATAAGCGAACTACTTCCTACATAAAGTGTAAATAACACTATTTGTGTTTGCACTTCCATCTGGAAGTTTCTTATATTTAAATTTCCCATCCACCAGCGTAGCCTCTTCAGTCATCTCCATCATGCTCATCTTATTGTGCGTCCATATAATCTGTATGTCTGGAACTCGTGCACTGAGAAACGTTCCACGGTGCAAAAGTGTATCATGCGTTAAATGCGTTAAAATGCGTTAATTTTTTTAGTGCGTTAATTTTCCTGTAATTAATTAATCGAAATTAACGCGTTAAAGTTCCACCACTAATTAATATATTAATGAAAAACAAGCACACAAGTACTGCAGGGGTGTGTGGTGAACACACAACATCACCAGGGTTGCCAACTTTTCAAGATCACTTGGAGTGAGATTTGAACCTGGAGGTGGTGGCGAATGTAAATTGTCCATGGGGGGAGGGGGGGTGAATTGAATACAAGTTGTTGACGGTGGGGGGTGGGGGTGGCGAACGTAAATTGTTACCGGGCGGGGTGTAAAATGGACACAAATTAAGTATTATATCGCGATCGATCGCCAGTGGTTGGCGCCAGAGCGAACTAGTAACTCATTGAATCATAGATGTGGATCAGAGGTAAATAAACTAGATTTTTTTTTCGGCGTGAGAACTCGGAAGTGTGGCGTGTGAGCGTGTGAAGACGGTCAAATGCGTGTGTCTCACGCTCAATGCATGAGAGTTGGCAACCCTGGAACACCATCACTTCCTTCTTATCAACCTACTGCAGAATTTCACTCAGAGTAAAGGGCCTGCAGTCTGTAGATGTGACCTCATCACATAAACACATGAAGAACATGATGATTCATTCTGTTCTCTCTCCTCAGACCCTGTTACTCTGGACCCCAACACTGCACATCCAAACCTCCACCTGTCTGATGATCTCACTACTGTAGAATACAGACCACAGAACTCACTGCTTCCTGATAATCCAGAGAGATTTGATAAGTGTGCGTGTGTCCTGGGCTCTGAGGGCTTTAACTCAGGGACACACTGCTGGGATGTTGATGTTGGAGACAGTGAACACTGGGCACTGGGTGCAATTAGCGAGTCTGAATGGAGAAAGGGACAGAGGGTCCGGGGTTCAGTGTGGGGTCTGGTGAACCTAATGGGCACTTACTGGACACAGTGCACAGGACAGACACCTCACTTCCTCACACCTACAGAGAAAGTGCAGAGGGTCAGAGTTCAGCTGGACTGGGACAGGGGGAAAGTGACATTCACTGATCTTCTAACCAGTTCACACCTGCACACTATAACACACACTTTTACTCACACTGTTTTCCCATTATTCCATAATAACAGTTCCTCTCCTATGAGGATCTTACCAGTAAAGATATCAGTAACTGTGGAACAGCAAAATTAATGTTGCCTTTAATTAATCTGCATACATGTAATAATGAACATTATATTTATAAATATATATTTTGACTATCTTAGAAAATTCAATACGTTTTTCCTCAAAATATTAGAATCATGACCTTGATTATTGACTATTAACTTAGAAAATATTATTTTTAAATTTCTTTGTCATTAAATTTTTATAATCTGAATCATCAGAAAGTTTGAGTCCACTGAATGTGAATGTATTACATGTGAGAAATATGAATCTGATGTCCTGACTGGAATCTTACCATAATGATACCATAATAAATAATGTTCACCAGACCAAGTGTATAAGAGTGATGATCATTCTGCTGTATTGTCCCTGATTAAGTGTTTGATCTGTAAGTGATTTCCTGATCTCCTCCTCTGCTGTATTGATCCTGATTAAGTGTTTGATCTGTAAGTGTTTTCCTGACCTCCTCCTCTGCTGTATTGTCCCTGTGTCACGGTACGGCGGGCCCCCTACTGGTCGCCTCCATCCAGAGCGGCAGTTGTGATTCTTACTAGTAAGAACAGGATGTTCTCAGCTTCCATCTCCTTCTCTGTGTTTCTGATTAGATCTGAAAGAGATGCTATTTCTCCACTCATCTCCTCAATCTTCCTCCTCATCATGTGACTTCTGCTCCTCTTCCTCCTTCAGTGCAGCTCCTTCTGTGCAGCTTACTCATCAGGGAAATGTAACTGGGTGACAGAAGCAGCAGATAACGAGGATGGTGTCGTGGGATTGCACCGCACCGACCTGCAGGACCTGTGGACTTGTAAGGAGTGAGAGGGAATTAGAGACAGGTGTGTGTGATAATCAGTAGGCGGGGGATTGTGAGAGAGGCAGAGCCGTAGAAAGAGAGAGTTGCGACACTCTGTGATCTCGCCGCTTAGAGGTCACGTGGTTCATGGAGCCCCGTACAGTTTCAATCAAACACGAGCACTGAATGCTTTTAAGCGGGAAAGACATCAGCGGATACTGTATTTCTGGTAAATATTACAACATAATATGCATTAATTATCATTTTCCACATACTAACAACTTGATGATAAAAATATTTATTGATATAATTTTTTATAGTATCTTTGAACAAAACTAGAGTTACAAATAGCCTGTTGAAGCAGCCTGCACTATTAAAGGTTCAGGCATAGATTTATTTAGTCCACAAAACAACACTAAAAACACATTTAACATAGATTTATTCTGTAGTCTACACTACAACACTAAAATAATATCATTAAATACATAAATTAATTCATTAGCCACATTACAACACTAAAATAACATCATTAAATACATAAATTAATTAAACATTTTCGTTTCCCATCAAACTTCTACAGATTGATTTCTTATTGAACATGGTTGGCTGTGCAGCATTTGGATGTACCAATGGGTCAGAGAAAGGGATCCGGATGTATGGGTTTCCAAAAGATACCTACAGAAGAAAAAAGTGGTTGGCCCAAATCAGTAGAAGCAACCTGACCATCACAAGAAATTACAATAACAGAAAACTATGTGCAGTAAGTTCTGTTCATACACCATATGTGCAGATCATGATTTATTGTTTCATTTTTGTGTTGCATTGCGTACCTGACTTCAAATAAAGATATGATATGTGGTCTGAGATTCTGTGAGGAATTTAAACTCATTCTGCAGGCACACTTTGAGGGAGAACAATTCACGACAACCAAAACAGGCCAAGTGAAATTGAAAGCTGATGCTGTTCCAACCATATTTATCCATCGTTCTGAGCCTAAGAAAAGGAAGGCCCCTGCTCTGAGAACCCCAACATCTCCTGTCATTTCTCTTGCAGTGACGAGTGACCACACATATTGTCCTAAAATAAAATTTGGTATGAATGATTTTAAATAATAATTCATACGATTATAATTAATAAAGTTAATTTGTATTTCAATTGCTAACCCTGTTTTTTAAACCTAACAATGCCATGCAATAATTTCAGATATTACTGAAGGAAATGAGGAAAGACAGAGAAGGGAAAGTGAGGGAAGTGAAATAAGGGAAGGTGGAGGCTGTGAGGAGACTGAGAGAGGTATACCAGAAAGCAGTGAGCCAAGTACGAGTGTGCAGCATCCAAGTGAGCCAGGGGCAAGTGAGAAAGACCTGAGGGAGAACCTAAAAACACAAATAAAACGTTTAGAAGCAGCCCTTAAACGACAAAAAAGAATAAATGCAGTCCTACGGAGAAAAAATTTAGTTAGGGAAAAGAAATGTGGAGCAGTTTTTTCTAAAACTCAGATGAATGCAATTGGAATGAAGAGCAAGAGGGGCATCAGATGGGGAAATGACATCATTAAAAAGGCCATAAAACTCCATTTTGCTACAGGCGCAACAGGCTACAAGCTCCTGCAGGACATGAAGATTCCTCTCCCTGACATTAGTACCCTGCAAAGAAGACTACAGTTTATAAAGATGGAACCAGGAATATTGGGGGAAGTGTTTGACATGCTTAAGCTGAAGGTAGATAGCCTAAATGAGATGGAGAAGGAATGTGTGCTGACTCTTGATGAGATGTCAATCACACCAAGCGTGGAACTGCACCTGGGAACAGGGAAGCTTTATGGGGATGTGACTTTTACCTGGCCACACAGGAGAAGCAACGCATGCATGTGCTTTTATGTTGGCAGGGAGCACAACACGCTGGAAACAAGTAGTGGCTTACCACTACAGTGGTAACTCCACTGATGGGGCAGTTTATAAACCACTCATTTTAGACATTATTCACAGAGCAGACTCCATAGGCCTACATGTTATTAATATCACCACTGACATGGGCAGCCCTAATCGGGCAATGTGGAAGGCTTTCGGAGTGGACCATAATAAAACATCTATTCCAGATCCAGCAAAACCAGACAGAAGGCTATACTTTATGCCAGATGTCCCACATCTAGTTAAGAACTTGAGAAGTGCCCTTGTCCGTGGACAGACGTTTACAATTCCTCCAGATATAGTGGAGAGGGAGAAGCTCTCTTCCTGTGAAGCTTTGATTGGCCCGTTGCAAGATTTGGTGGCTTTTCAAGAGGGGATGACACTAAAAATTGCTCCAAATGTGTCACATAAAACCCTTCACCCCAGTCATTTTGACAAGATGAAGGTAGGACCTGCATTAAATGTCTTTAGCAAAGCAACAAGTGCCGGGCTGAAATACATGTTGGAGCAAGAACAGCGAGCTGACTCTTACCTGACAACAGCATGGTTCCTGGAGCAGGTGAACCACTGGTTTGACATCATGTCTTCTCGCCACCCAGTAATGGCACTGAGCAGGCATAATAACCATCAATATCATAAATCAATCATGTTCCTTCAGCAAATGATCCAGTTGTTTCGTGGTCTGAAGATTGGTCGACAGGGTAGCTGGAAACCTGGGCAAACGATTATGGCAACATCCACAATATTGTCAATCCAAGAAGACATGCTGGCCCAGGGACACTTTTTTGTGTTGACAAGCAGGTTTAAACAAGACTGTCTTGAAAACCTGTTTAGCTGCATAAGACAGAGGAATCCAGTCCCAACTCCTGTAGAGTTTCACCAGGCACTAAGATCAATATCAGTTGGACAGTTTCTTATTACACTAAAATCAGGAAGCTATCAGGAGGATGACAGTAGCCTATTGGCAGACTTCCTGGATGCTAAAGAGGAATTTCCCAGTCCTGGCATCAAAGTGGATGACCTGTTGGAGCACAACCCTGTGACTACACCCTCACCTGACTACACAAAATGGAGACCTGTGCTCTCTATCATCTGACAGGCTACATTGTGAATCAAGTAATCAAATATTCCAAAATTTGTAATGAATGTCAAATTGCAATTAAGCACAGTAACGAGAGCCCTGAAGAAGAGCACAATATTTTACTAAAATTGAAGGAATTCAAGTCAGGTGCACTTTGTCGGCCATCACAGGAGGCTTTTGATCTAGTTCGGAAAATCGAGCAATTGTTTCGAACTAGGACCAGTGCCTCACTTATGGCACTCCCTAATGCAAAACATTTAATGGAGATAGAGGCTAGGCTCTTAGACAGTAGGCTTCCCTCATGCCATGATGTTAAACAAAAAATAACTAACAGATACATCAGGCTGAGGTTGAGAATTGCAGCAAAGCACATCCAGGCTGAGAGGAAAAAACACACACTGTCCAAAACTGGGCATTTTGGAAGTAAAAGCCAGATGAAAATGGCTAAGAAAAGCCAGCAAAGCCATGTAACACCTGGAAATACACCCCCACCAAATACTTTCATTGTTACCATGAATGTGCTTGGTCTGTCATTAACTCCTACAAATGTCCTGCCCACCCAGTGGTACTTAAACTTCAGTAGGTATGGAGGATCTGTTTTTCTCATCCCCACTCCACCAGTTACTGCAGTAATCACCAATCTGCATTGCTCCACTGGTCTGGTCATCACACCACTGGCCTAAAAAAAATATTTTAAATGTTATGATGGTAATGACAATCCTAAGCATCATACGTAATTAAATAAAAAAAATTGTTACTAAATTATGTTGAGATTATATATAGACCTGTTGATTGTTGCATCCTGTATAAATAGTGGTCATCCATGTACAAGCTGCTGGTTTTATCACCTGTCACTGAAACACTAGCTAATTAATTAATCAACCAAAGAGTAACTTCACTACAATCCAACCATCTTTTCTACTTCAGATAGTTACCATTAATTACAATATGATCAAATCTATATAGGTATTACTGAATTTAACAACTATCCTAATGACTGAATACTCTGAGGCTAATGCACCGCTAAGCGATTCCTGCTTTTAATAGCATAGCTAATGCTAGCAAAGTGTAATTTAAGCTAAAGGTATTTATTTAAAATGCAGAAATAAACTAACAAGTGACCACTTAAATATAACAGTAATACTAATCACATTTATGGAGGATTATATAGGAAACGATTAATAATTCATTAACTTACAAGAAAAACAGCCGCGGAAATGCTTCAAATAAACGCAGTTCAATGCTGGAACTATAGCATGTTTGGAACTATTGGTCTCCCCATGGCACGTTTACTTCCGCATTCCTGAATTACAATAGGAGTCTATGGGAGTGTCGCAACTCTCTCTTTTATTTCTACGGCTCTGGGTTTATACTTGACGCATCGCGACAATGACGTAATCGCGGTGGCTCCGCCCCTGCGCGAGGTCCCCGCGTGCTGTCGCCCCCCCCCGGTATTATTTTTTAAACCCTGGTATTATTTTTTCTTGTGAGAGGTATTAAAAA